>NC_089753.1:33913912-33951412 GCF_040412425.1 Macrobrachium rosenbergii | reverse complement strand
TCATTCTCAGTGGATAACTGTCTTCTTCTTTCTGTTATTCTTCAAGTCTTGTCTCACTTTCTTATACTCCCTCTTTCTTATGTTCCCTCTCCCTCTCTCATTAGAATTCAACGTAGTTTATAATCTGACCCACCAACTTCACACTTTCCATATTTTTATTTGTTCCTAACCATATGAAAATATTTTTCTCTGTGAAAACAATCAATTGCTCGATTCACAAATCTGCCCTTAGCCTCAGTGTTTTCTTACAAAGAAGAGGTAAAAATATCCGTTACCGTTTTTGCCATTATGTTAGACTTGAATCTTGAAAGATTACAAGCCTTCAATCTCATGTAAATTACTTTTTTTTTATTCTAAATCTGATCTACGTTTCCTCCATACTGTATATAGGTATTGATTATTTCTCTGTTCTGCTGGTACTTGCACCACCTTAGCTTTTGTAAAACTAAATGTTCTTACATTTATTTATTTTTTTTATTAAATGCATTCTCCACCTTTGGTAATCCATGCTCTTCCGTATGAAATATCTTGGCTTGTCCTTTGGTAAACCATACTCCTAACTTCTAAGACCTCCTTCATTTCTTCACTCCACTGATCTGACGTAGGTGTGAGCGCCAAAGGCCTTAGTGTGATGGTCGTTGATTTGGAAGGTTATAAGTTCATTGCAGCCTACTGAGTCGACCAAGTTGCACGCACCATGAGCAGTAATACCATATGGAGGCATTTAGTCATCTCCTCAGCACAAGGAAAAAAAATATCTTGGAGAAAGATAACATCACTGTCGTATTCGTCTGTCAGTCTTTTGTGGTTCCTCTTCTCCGCGTGCCACTCTGCTGACGGCCTAATTCCAGGAGCCTATAAAACCCAGTCGACCTATTATTCCTGGCAGTCTTCTGTTCCTCTGTTAAGTGGCATCTTTATTTTCTTTGCTTCATCCAGTCGCTTTCTAAATTCCTAACAACACACAGACATTTTGCTTCTTTCTTATTTTCTTTTCGTTTTCTAAACCGACTGAGCTTACCCCATTTTGTGTGATAACTTGTCGTAAAGGGAATTTTGACTTTTATACTGTTTTCGCAGCTAGAGGATTTCTCTAAAATGATAATCCTATAAGAATTTTGCACCAGTTTAGTATATAACAATTCCACCTGTTGTGCATTCTTTTCCAACAATTCTGCCAGTGGTATTTAACCCGTCGACAAAGATTCTTTTCAGCAGCCTATGCCAGTGGTTTTAATATATTCACTGACTGTTCTAGCGTCACTGTACTGGCTCTCCCAATCTCTCTCCTTTCCCCGCCTCGACTTATTTCTCTTTGTTTGCACGCTACGTCCCCACTACACACAAGAGCACACACCTGCCCAACAGACACTTCATATCCGTCCGTCAGTTTCGTTTCTGCCGCCATAATCTCATTCTTCGCAACTCTCCCGGCTTCATCCACC
Source organism: Macrobrachium rosenbergii (assembly GCF_040412425.1). Lineage (NCBI taxonomy): Eukaryota > Metazoa > Arthropoda > Malacostraca > Decapoda > Palaemonidae > Macrobrachium > Macrobrachium rosenbergii. Next base: position 33,949,967 of record NC_089753.1, on the reverse strand, counting down.
TTCCGCACCTTTCCTGTCACCCAGCTTTTGTCTGCTGAGCCGCGCCACTTTACAGAACAACACTTCCCTTTCTCTTCCCTTCGCAAATCCAATTCTGCCTTGGATCTCGGATTCACGTATACCCCATCCCGGTTTCCTTCGTTCTCCGGTCGTTGTGATACACCTGTCTCTTGTTAGGTGAATGCTTTTCTTGCGTGTCACTTTTCATTGAAGTTTTCACCCGCAGTTGTTAGCCTTTTTGTTTCGCTATTCTTTTCTCACTTTAGTTCATTTGATTCATCCGGTCTCCCATGATGTTCCGTAACATCAGGTTTATTTTCCTATTCTTTTCTCGCTTTAATTCACTTAATTCATTCGGTCTCCCATGATGTTCCATGACATCAGGATTGCATTTGAAATCTGCATCTACTGATAAATATGCGTTTTATTTATTCATGTTTTCAAGTACGCCTCTCCCTGTCTGCAAGTACCATGTATTCACATTTGAATCAATTCTTAAAGAATGTATTTATATTCAAAGCCTTTAATTATTATTATTATTAAAGCACTTTAACCAGACCACCGAGCTGACTTTCAGTTCTCACAGGGCTGGCCCGAAGGATTACATTAAAATACCAGGTCTAGGCCTCGAAACGAGAAAAAAATTCCCCAAAACTGAAGACGCATTTCAGGCAATCTGACCACGACCCAGTGTCCTCCTCACTGTCCAGTTATCGCCTCCCTCTTCCTCCAATCATTATCAAATTAATAAGCGGCGTCTAATAATGATTACATTACGGAAACCCTTCCCTCACCCCGGGGACTCCCCCGCGCAACAACTACTCCGCCTCCATTCTCTTTGCCTTGCTTGGCCCCTCCCCCTCCTCCTCCAGGGCAGCAGGTAACAACTCTAAACTCATCGTAAATCAGATTAACAGCTTCGTCCTATCTTCTCCAATTAACACCAGAACTTCCAACTAATCTAATCCTTTCCATCTCGCGCTCCTAAATTTATAGCTTTCCGTACCCGCCATTATCCTCACACGAGGTCGGCTTCGTTTGAATTTACACTGCTAGAAATTCTGCATGCTCAAGTTACACTGCTTTTATTGTCATTCCATTGGTTCACTAGCTGACGTAAAACCACGTTCCTTATAAGGTTGCCTTGAGGAGTTCGTGGGAAGGGGGAGACGGTGTTTGTGGGGGTGGGGCGGGGGGAGATGTTGGTCATCTCGAAAAGCAAGGACAAGTGGATGCATTAATGGTCGTCTTCTTCTTCTTCTTCTTCTTCTTCTTCTTCTTCTTCTTCTTCGTTAAACGTGCTATTTCCCATTTTTCATATGGGGTAAGCACGATGCCTTCTTTTGAGGGGCTTTGATCTGGCGTTTGGGGTAGGCCGTAGTATGGCATTTAAAACCATTTTACAAAATAATCTACACGATAAGAATTCATTAGCCTAAATCTTCTGATTTTATCGGTAGTTTGTGCAAGAAATTCATATTTTTTTTTGAGACAGACGCACATATGGGCAGGAAAAGGCCTAATCACATCAGTCCCATCAGGATGAAATCTTTGGATGGTGATGGACGCTCCCATTACGATCTCATGGGTCGTGTCCGGGTGTCTAAATCCTGCCGTTTCTCACAACAGAGCTTATTCAGATTCCTGAATAAGGAATGAAGCCTGAAGAAAGATGAAATGAACAACAAAAATCCATCCATACTTGTATATGACAACTGTTTCTGTTTTTTTTTTTATTAAAGCTATAAATAGATGATATCAAATAGTACTTAAGATTCAATCCAAGCACTGGGATCATTTACCGCTGTGACAAAAGTTAAAAAAAAGATAGCAATGAGCATATGAGGATTGAAAATTGTTATAAATTAAGATAAACAAAACTGCAATGAGAATGCTAATGATCAAATACTCTAATTCAATTTTTAAAAATAAGATAACCTTTAAATTCAACTGAGAATGCCAATCATTATCATCAACATCACCGCCACGCTATGACTCTCACTACCCAGTTATCAGGATTTATTTTCTCATCCCATATTCAATAAAAGTCTATTAAATATACAAGGTACTTAATTGTTTCAGTTAAATCATCTCCACAGTGTTTCCATCATAAACCCTGTGCTTTCCATCTCTCAACGTTCTTCATTACTGACTTCTTTTAAAAAAACAGTGAATTCATTCATTAATGCATCCAAGTCTTCTTTAGCTTCTGGTCTATCAGTCAGATTATCTTCCTCAAATCTCTCTCATGGCCCCACAAAAATGTTCCGCTCAGCGTTGGCTTTCTTCTCAATTTGATGTTATTATTGATTTGTTCCTCTTTTGATGGATATTTTCTTCCTTTTCTTTTCATTCGTGGATAACTGATAACTCAGCGGGTTATCCAAACACCAGGGCCGCTCCTTGTATACATGGCTCTGTTTTTCCTAGACGGTCTTTCTTATCTCTCCTAGATCTTCGTTCAACTTCAGTCTTTCTTATCTCTTCTAAATCTTCGTTCAACTTGAGTCTTTCTTATCTCTTCTGGATTTTCGTTCAACTTCAGTCTTTCTTATCTCCTCTGGATTTTCGTTTAACTTCAGTCTTTCTTATCTCTTGTAGATCTTCGTTCAACTTCAGTCTTTCTTGTCTCTTCTGGATCTTCGTTCAACCTCAGTCTTTCTTATCTCTTGTAGATCTTCGTTCAACTTCAGTCTTTCTTGTCCCTTGTAGATCTTCGTTTAACTTCAGTCTTTCTTATCTCCTCTGGATTTTCGTTTAACTTCAGTCTTTCTTATCTCTTGTAGATCTTCGTTCAACTTCAGTCTTTCTTGTCTCTTCTGGATCTTCGTTCAACTTCAGTCTTTCTTGTCTCTTCTGGATCTTCGTTCAACTTCAGTCTTTCTTGTCTCTTCTGGATCTTCGTTCAACTTCAGTCTTTCTTGTCTCTTCTGGATCTTCGTTCAACTTCAGTCTTTCTTATCTCTTGTAGATCTTCGTTCAACTTCAGTCTTTCTTGTCTCTTCTGGATCTTCGTTCAACTTCAGTCTTTCTTATCTCTTGTAGATCTTCGTTCAACTTCAGTCTTTCTTGTCTCTTCTGGATCTTCGTTCAACTTCAGTCTTTCTTGTCTCTTCTGGATCTTCGTTCAACTTCAGTCTTTCTTGTCTCTTCTGGATCTTCGTTCAACTTCAGTCTTTCTTGTCTCTTCTGGATCTTCGTTCAACTTCAGTCTTTCTTGTCTCTTCTGGATCTTCGTTCAACTTCAGTCTTTCTTGTCTCTTCTGGATCTTCGTTCAACTTCAGTCTTTCTTATCTCTTCTGGATTTTCGTTCAACTTCAGTCTTTCTTGTCTCTTCTGGATCTTCGTTCAACTTCAGTCTTTCTTGTCTCTTCTGGATCTTCGTTCAACTTCAGTCTTTCTTATCTCTTGTAGATCTTCGTTCAACTTCAGTCTTTCTTGTCTCTTGTAGATCTTCGTTTAACTTCAGTCTTTCTTATCTCCTCTGGATTTTCGTTTAACTTCAGTCTTTCTTATCTCTTGTAGATCTTCGTTCAACTTCAGTCTTTCTTATCTCTTGTAGATCTTCGTTTAACTTCAGTCTTTCTTATCTCCTCTGGATTTTCGTTTAACTTCAGTCTTTCTTATCTCTTGTAGATCTTCGTTCAACTTCAGTCTTTCTTGTCTCTTCTGGATCTTCGTTCAACTTCAGTCTTTCTTATCTCTTGTAGATCTTCGTTCAACTTCAGTCTTTCTTATCTCTTGTAGATCTTCGTTCAACTTCAGTCTTTCTTGTCTCTTCTGGATCTTCGTTCAACTTCAGTCTTTCTTGTCTCTTCTGGATCTTCGTTCAACTTCAGTCTTTCTTATCTCTTGTAGATTTTCGTTCAACTTCAGTCTTTCTTATCTCCTCTGGATTTTCGTTTAACTTCAGTCTTTCTTATCTCTTGTAGATCTTCGTTCAACTTCAGTCTTTCTTGTCTCTTCTGGATCTTCGTTCAACCTCAGTCTTTCTTATCGTTTAACTTCAGTCTGCAGACTTGATACAAAGATTGTTCTATTTGCCCTCTTAATTTCCTCCTAGAAATGTCGAAAATCTGATGATAGCTTCAGTATCCCTTCATAGATTATCAAACACTGATTGTGATCTTCAAGTTTCCGTCACAATCAGACGACAGAAACAGTACACGGTATATATGCATATAATGTATACATAGTAGCACTTAAAACCCTTATGATGATGTAGATGTTAATGACGAACACCCACAAATATTATTAGATTTCTTGTAAGATAAGAAAGCAGACCACTGAAAATGCACTGCACAAGGGTATAATTTCCCCCCCTCACGATTTTAATTACCTTAAAATGCAACTAAAGCCTGACGGAAAAGATTTCTTTCCTTAAAATCAGTTACGCAGCACAACAGATAAAAACAAATACCACTCTACAATACAGTACCTACTGTACGTTACCTTTCGAAAACGAATTGTAAATTCACAATGCAAACACAACTGAGTTATTAATAAGCATTTTATCATCTTAACAACTAACAGTTCCCCTGGAAAAAAAAAAAATATACGCATTAGGGAAGAGAACCACCAAAATGAGGTGAGCAATTACGCCAGTAATCAGAACAAACAGCCGAGCAACGGGTTTACACATATCATTAATGAAGAAAGAAAGGCACACTGAATATTTACCTGGTAAATAGCCGGCGGTACCCAGAGAACTTCACCGGTGGGATATATAAGAATGTTACTCTTGTAACGCACCTCGTAATTGCCGTCGGCGCTGTGGGGGAGAAAAAAAAAAAAGGAGACAAGAAGAAGAAGTATTAGCTCCGAGGGACCGAATGCGATAGGGATAATCGGGAGGATGTAAGGATGAGAGAGGATGGAGAGGAGAGGCAGAGGCGGATTCGGGGATTCAGAATTTCGCGAGGAGGAGGAGGAGGAGGAGGAGGAGGAGGAGGACTTCTCATCAGGATGAGTACAAAGACCGCCAGCACGCTGGGTCAACAGGAAAATGAAGAAATGGACAGAATAATGAGTCCCTCAAGAGGGTGCACCGACATTTAGGGGGCAGTATTATTAAACTATAAAGAATCATACGAGAAAATGAAGAAGAAAAAAGGATGAGTATGAACTGAAAAAAAAAAAAAAAAAACTGAATGAATAACAACTGTAAATATGAGGCACAATTTAGGAACCATCACAGAAGCTACAAATGATAATCGCCATAACTCTAAGCCCTCGCATCAAAGGACGCCATTGCTAATGACCTATTTTCGAATTGCTTTCACAAAAAAGGACTCCGAGAAGGTTATCAACACCCCAAGCCTCTCGATAAAAACCACAACCCATCCATTAATTTTGATCATTCCAGCAAAAGTTCTAATAACAAATTTCAGAGGTGGTCTGTAGCCGAGGCTCCGACTCGAAGCGTGGCGCCCGGACTTCTCGTTCCTTGGATGCCACTTGTCACTTTGTTTACAGTCGGAGAGCTTCATATCTTTAAGAGGCTGTAATAATACTCTAAAGCGACCCAACCCTCCGCCCCCGTTTTTTTCCGAATTATTCACTGTATTTATTTGTTTGTTTGATTCGCTGTGTTTTCTGCTTCTTCGTGAGGGAATTTTACTGTAATTCTCTTCCCGTGAAGATGGTGGGGTGTGTCTGTCTTATTGCAATAACACAAACAACAGCAACTGTCAAAATAATAATAATAATAATAATAATAATAATAATAATAATAATAATAATAATAATAATAATAATAATAATAATAATAATAGTCATGCTCATAGTAGCATGAGTCTTGAAATGGAGAAATTAATCCACAGTTATGTATATGCATATATATTTAAAGATTTATCTTTAAATTCATGTACATATACATAACTGTGGATTTGTTTCTCAATAATAATAATAATAATAATAATAATAATAATAATAATAATAATAATAATAATAATATTAATAATTGAACTAGGAAAGCATTGTTACGCTTTCGTCTAATAATAATAATAATAATAATAATAATAATAATAACAATAATTTATTATGATAATAATAATCGAACTACGTAAGCATTGTTACGCTTTCGTCTAATAATAATAATAATAATAATAATAATAATAATAATAATAATAATAATAATAAAAAATCGAACTAGGTAAGCACTGTTACGCTTTCGTCTAATAATAATAATAATAATAATAATAATAATAATAATAATAATAATAATAATAATAATCGAACTAGGTAAACATTGTTGCGCTTTCGTCTAATAATAATAATAATAATAATAATGATAATAATAATAATAATAATAATAATAATAATAATAATAATAATAATAATAACTGAACTAGGTACGCATTGTTACGCTTTCGTCTATTAATAATAATAATAATAATAATAATAATAATAATAATAATAATAATAACTGAACTAGGTACGCATTGTTACGCTTTCGTCTAATAATAATAATAATAATAATAATAATAATAATAATAATAATAATCGAACTAGGTACGCATTGTTACGCTTTCGTCCTCAGCACGAGAAAGCACTTAAAACTTCAAACATAAGCCAGAGGCGTAATGTATTTTAGGCTTAAACTCGAACTGCAACCTATGTCTTGCGCTAAAGCCTGAAGTATCACATATTTCGGACCCCCCGCGCCCCCCGCTCCCCCCCTCAAAAGGAAGCGACACTTGCGAGCTGAATTGCAGATACATGTCGCCTGCGCGGAGAGTATTGAATTGTTCATACATTTCAGCCACGGTATGATTTAACTTTTATCATACATTTCGCGAAATGTATACTCGGGATTTCGTCATCCGTTTCATCAAATGTAAGATACTGAATATTCTTTTAGTATACATTCAAGGTATGCAATCATGCACTGAAAAAACAATGTACAATATTGATCATACATTTTAGGCAATATATCAAAAATGCATATCTGAATTTCATCATACACTTTCAACAAAAAATCATTTGACTTTCACCATATATGTATAGCGTGACTTTCATCATACGTCTCACTGTATAATTCGGCTTTCATCATACATTTCACACATCGAATAATTTTCTCTGGATATGAAAAAAATTAATCAATTATTCTTAGTAAATCAGAATAAGTAAATAACTAAACAAGTGAGCGGACATTCACGAAATTTCTGACTCACATCAGGATCGAACCCAGGTCTTTCAGTTGAAAGACAAGACCGCTGCCAACTGAAAGACCTGGGTTCGATCCCGATGTGAGTCAGAAATTTATTTCTGTTCCACACGTGATTGTGTGCTGATTATTTCTATCATATGCATATATATATTATATATATATGTATGTATGTGTATATATGTATATATATGTATGTATATACATACATACATATATATATATATATAAATATATAAATATATATATATATATATATATATATATATATATATATATATATATATATATATATATATATATATATATATATATATATATATATATATATATATATATATAAACCTCCCTGTAAAATGAAAATGGTAAACTGGCTGTTTCTCTTTACAATTTATATTCTTCACATTACAAATAACAATTCATAGGAGGACCTATGTAATCAGAAATAACGAAAGAGAGAATTAAGAATTTACAGTTAGTCTGAGTCTAGATAACCTCGTCTGGCGCGATTCGTTGATTTACAGAGCAGCACAGCAGTCGATCTCATTCGTTGATTTACAGAGCTGCACAGCAGTCGATCTCATTCGTTGATTCACAGAACTGCACAGCAGTCGATCTCATTCGTTGATTTATAGAGGTGCACAGCAGTCGATCTCATTCGTTGATTTACAGAGCTGCACAGCAGTCGATCTCATTCGTTGATTTACAGAGCTGCACAGCAGTCGATCTCATTCGTTGATTTACAGAACTGCACAGCAGTCGATCCGTTTTGATGTCATTCATTAGGTTAAGCTAATCAAAATTACTTGTTTTTTATTAGGTGGTCAAGTTGTGAGAATGGAAACTGTGAATTGTATGTCCGCTCGCAATTTTCCTAGAGTACTTCACAAGCTTGCATGACCTAAATCTTAGGGCACAATGCTCTGTAAGTGACGGGAACGATATCCAGAGGTTTCCCATGGAATGCTACAAAATGTGAATGTGAATATCAAACATGATTTTCCTCAAGACATTTGTACATTATATGTGTTTTTGGATCAGGCAATTTAAGATGACATGTTTGTCGTTAAGAGTGAAATAAAAAATATTCAAAAATATCTTGAACAAAATTAAAATAATTTGTATAGTTTACTTAAAAGCTTATTTTAAACCTGATATAAACTCGATAATAATGGCGACCTCCAAATAAATTTCCATTCCCTTCAGATACTGTTTGTGGAGCGAAGTCGTACACTTTAATTTGAAGGCGAGGAAGAGTCTTATATCTGTTGTGCGTTTGAGTCTCTGGGTATTTAACTTTCATTTTCTTTTATCCTCTTACATTTGGTTGTTTCTCTTTTCAAAGCGTCTGGTAAGACATCTCTCTCTCTCTCTCTCTCTCTCTCTCTCTCTCTCTCTCTCTCTCTCTCTCTCTCTCTCTGTGTTTCTCGATTTATATCACTTTCCTTTCCCCCTCTTTTCTCTTTCTTTCTGTCACTTTCATTTTCTCTCTCTCTCTCTCGCGCTCTATCACACTACTTCTGTCTCTCTCTCCCTCTCGCTTTCTGTCACTCTCCTTTTCTCTCTCTCTCTCCCTCTCGCTTTCTGTCACTCTCCTTTTCTCTCTCTCTCTCTCTCTGTCATTCTCCTTTTTTCTGTCTGTCTGTCTGTCTCTCGCTTTCTGTCACTCTCCTTTTCTCTCTCTCTCTCTCTCTCTCTCTCTCTCTCTCTCTCTCTCTCTCTCTCGCTTTCTGTCACTCTCTCTCTCTCGCTGTTTGTCACTCTCCTTTCCCCCTCTCTCTCTCTCTCTTTCTCTGTCACTCTCCCCTCTCTCTCCCCCTCCTGCCTTCCGCATCCAGATACGAACCAGATCCCTCTTAGCAAAACTTTCGACCCAAGCTCAACCACGTCGTCTCCAAACTCCCTGCAGGGTTGAAAAAGAAGAAGAAACGCCCGGCTAAATTCTTCTTCGATCTTTGCTGATGTTGACTCTACCTGCTATGAGAAAATCCTTCGTCCTTTGCTTCACCCCCCCTCTGGATTTCTTTTTGTTCTTTCGGACTGCCGGGGCGCGCCTGCGCGGGGCGGGCGGATAGTTTTATTGCGTGTGTGCGTGTGAGTGTGTGAGTTTATGCACGGTCGTGAATTCTCTCTTTATAAAACTGTGATACTTGAATAAAACACTTTTGGCCATTGGAGATTAATACCAGGAATCTGATGCAGTTTATTTGAAATGTCAATTTACTAAAAGTAAATTTTCAACATTTATATATATATATATATATATATATATATATATATATATATATATATATATATATAATATATATACATATATACATACATACATATATATACACAGACACACACACACACACACACATATATATATATATATATATATATATATATATATATATATATATATATATATATATAATATATCTCAAATATTGTCTGCACGTTAATCCACGTGGCATAAACAAATTCCCGAAAAGAAACAGAAGAGAGAGAGAGAGAGAGAGAGAGAGAGAGAGAGAGAGAGAGAGAGAGAGAGAGAGAGAGAGAGAGAGAGAGAGACCTGCTATCGACACTTTCCGGCCAATGTGGAGGAAACAAGAGGTAAAAATTGTATCTGAGCCAAAGGGCAAATTCTAGGACAGGAGCCGTCCTCTCATTCCCTACCTGTCATAGACAGCAGGAGCGGACGGAAGGGAGTCTCCTGAAGGGAACAGAAGGCCGGGAATTCTACCAACGGAGGTAATTAAAGAAGAGAAGAATTGGAAGGCAATGTACAGTGACGAAAATGGCTCGGGTCCGTTTCATGGGAAATTCACGGTACCCCTTTTGGTCTAGGCACTGAATTCTGTACCAGGTGGCTCGTCGAACGTGACAGGTCGCAGCCGGGGAGTTGGGGTTTGGGGGTGGGAGGGGGGACATGGCGCTTGTAAACTCATCCAAGACGAATTATATATATATATATATATATATATATATATATATATATATATATATATATATATATATATATATATATATGTGTGTGTGTGTGTGTGTGTGTGTCTGCGTAAAGTGCATTTATATAACAGACTAAAACATGCACCGTAGCCTATATTTCTCCTCCCCGTTAAATACGGCAAAATACGACAAACGTAAGTTTCACAGCGCCAGACGTCTCAGCTATACCGCAAAAATATTTACGGCGAGAAAAACAGGATGATGACAGAGGAGTCCAAATGAATTCGAATTCTCTCTCTCTCTCTCTCTCTCTCTCTCTCTCTCTCTCTCTCTCTCTCTCTCTCTCATTTCCTTAAGGGATATTTATGGCGCGGTGCTTCATCCGCAGTGGGTATTTGAACAAAACTTTTTCCACTTCTTCGAGCCCAGCTTTCACAGTCGTTCGTTCTGAAAGGGAGCATAGATTCATTTGGCCGCTCCGAGCGTGATTTTCACGAGATTTTGCGAGAAAAACATTTTTCTTTCAGGCCGCACTGGGAGGAGGAGGAGGGGGGGATTTATTCATTTTTCTTTTTTTTTTTCCAGAGGCTTTTATGAAGCCCGGCTGCCTACTACTGGTGTTTTCTTCATTTTCATATTCACAATGGCACTATTTGTTTTTGGGGGTAATTTTAGTTTTCCTTAAAAGAAAACTATTGTGATGGCTTTTTCCATGAGCAGTTTTTCTGTCCGCTCTCAGATCTTAAAAACTACTGAGGCTAGAGGGCTGCAAAGTGGCATGTTGATCATCCGCCCTCCAATCATCAAACATACCAAATTGCAGCCCTCTAGCCTAAGCAGTTTTTATTTTATTTCAGGTTCAATTTAGCCATGATCGTGCGTCTGGCACCGCTATAGGTGCCAACAACAGGCTACCACCGGGATGTGGCTGAAAGTTTCATGGGCCGTGGCTGAGAATTTCATACAGCATTATACGCTGTACAGAAAACTAGACTGCGCCGAAGAAACTTCGGCGCATTGTTTACTTGTTATTAAATGCGCAGTACCGTTTTGCTTTCAAGCCAAAATATTTTTCCTGGTCTTACCGTGATTATCATTCCATTTGTTTTGAACGATGCAGTCAAACCAAAAATATTTCTCCTCTTTGGAGATTCGAACCACAGGCCTGTTATTTATTAGAGAAACATCATACCCACTTAGCTACAGATGTTATAAAAGGAGTGGAACCAGGCATATTACTGGATACACCTAGAATTGACAGCGGGCCTACTCCACTCATAAGTATGGTTTTATAGCTTCTTGTAATTTCAATTTTCAAAGCGTTACTGAAATAATGTCTTTCAATAAAACCATAAAAATCCACAAATTACTTTTTCCCAATTCAGTATTATTTAAATAACAAAAATAATAAAATCACATACAGCTCTCAGAAACTCGAAAGGTTTTTTTTCCCAATTCGGTATTATTTGTTAAGTAACAAAAATAATAAAATTACATATAGCTCTTAGAAACTCGAATGGTTTTTTTTTCACATTACTGAAATCACATTGTCAAAGAATGACAAATAATATTAGTTATAGAGAGCTATTCCATATTCTAAAATTCCTATTTTGCAGCTGATTTTAACGACCAAACAATATAAGAAAATCATCCTTTATATAGACTTACAGTCTGATAGGAACAGAATGGAATACAGAATTTAGGCCAAATGCCAAGCACTGGGACCTATAAGGTCATTCAGCGCTGGAAAGGAAACTGAGAGTAGGTAGGTTTGAAAGGTGTAACAGGAGAAAAACCTCGCAGTTGCACTGTGAAAAGATGGAAGAAAGACAATATGAATGGAGGTACACTAAAAGGAATGAAAGAGTTGCAGCAAGGGGCCGAAGGGACGCTGCAAAGAACCTTTAGTGAGGTACGGTCCGCTAAATCCATAAATTTCTTTGTCACTCTCAATTTTAATCTTGAGAGAGTGAGAGAAATAATATAACTCTTATATGTGGAGTTATCCCATATCGATAAATTTCCCTTTTTTCTCATAAGGCGATAGCAAAACCATTTTTCATCCCGGATTCGTTTTCATTTCTTAAAAGGACCCGAATGGCCTCATTCATCTCCCTCCCGAAGAGTAGCCTCGGAGAGGCGGCAACCTTCATAAAGGGATCACTCCTTTATTACGTCTCTATGTCATTCCGCTGGCCCCTTAGTGCAAGGAAAACTGCTTCTTTCACCACTTCGGTTCACGAAGAGAATGGGGAAAGAGGAGGGGGGGAGGTGATAATCGTGTACAGTGAGCCTTGCGTGGCATAGGCCTACTGTGAGCAGTTCTCGAGCGTCTTCACAACTTCCTTACGGTCTACACCTGCACTTATTTCTTCCTTTTACTTTTAAACTGTCCCCTTTCGCCTCTTTCCACTCAGCTGTCCAACTCCTTGCAGATATAACGAAGAGTAAAGTAATGTTTATCGTCATGACCACATTCTCCTTTTATGACGAGGGGTCAAAAAAAATCTGGAGGCAGGGGGGAAGTTGGGGGGGAATGCTCTTTAAAGGCCGAGGGAAAGAAAGAGAGATCATTACGAGCATCCGACCCCGTGTTTTCCGTCACTTGTGTCCCTCGGCCATTCTTCTCCCTGGAGGACGGAATTCATGGAAGGCATCAAGGGAAAGAGAGTTCCTAAACTGGGCCGTTGTTACGCGAGAAACTTGTTTCATTTGCAGCCGTAAAGGCGCTTCGAGAAAAGACCCAATCCAAGCCAAATGTTGCGTTTGACGACGCCGTCTACCGGGAGGAGTTTCCGAACTCGTGTTATTCGCTGACATCAGGCGGTCGGGGTCTTAGACCGTGGGTCTTCCTGGGTCTGGGAGCGAGGAAGGAAGGAAGGAAGGACACGGCCGAGGTACTCAACCTACCTCACTGCATTTTGCAGTTCGCTCCCTAATGACTTCCTCATGCTAATCAGGGACGCCAGTCAGTCAATTCGCCATCGACGACGCATCGTTGCCAACTCCCGTTTCTCAACGAGTCTCTTTAGTACTGCTTCTCTCTTCGTCTCGTCCGCTCGCTGAGTTTAGAGTAATGTCTCTCGTTAAACAACATCACTGTTATTGCTGGCGTCCTCTACGTCCCAGGCAGGAGTTTGTTATTATGCTTTCCTCTAACTACGCTTTCTCTTCCTTACTTTATCAGGGGTGCTAGTATTTCCTTACGACAATTCCACTCTCGTTATTGTTCTTGTGGTAGTGCGTGCCGTCCCCTTCATTACAATTCCTACGTAATTCCAGAATTTTCAGAGATTAACACTCTTTTGGAATGACGCCCATGACACTTTTGTCTGTGCTCTTGGCAATTTTTACTCTCAGCGTGCCATATTTTTTCGGTATTTCTTTGCCTAAGGCCAAATATGAATTTCTGTCAATTTCCTTTGTTGCTAATTTCCTTTCTACCAGTCATTATTTTTTTTACGATGTAATTTCCTACATTTGTATCACGTTCCTAATCTCTTCTGTTCTTTTTTTTTTTGTAGTTTATCACTGGATGCATTGATCAAAACAACTTCCTTACCGAAGAAAAAACTAGAGTTAATTATGATAATGAGAACGATATAATGTCTGCTACTGGCATTCTCTATCACGCGAGGAGATATTTTCAGTTTAACCGAATACTGCGAGCCTCTAGAAAATACTCTTCTCCAGAATTTTTTTTAGGGGCCTTTAGGACTGAGTGACATATTACCTACAATTAACGAAAAAAGGCATCAGATTTCCACCGCTCTTACCATAAAGATCAAAAACAAAAAAAATGGCCATCACCATCAATGGCAGAAATAGTAGATTTTCATCACCATTTACAGAGAAAACAGCAATAAACAAAACCTTCAACACCAGCAGGAATAGACTCCCCCCCCCTTTCTTTTTTTGGTCTGTTTACAATTACGTCAGCATTATTTTTTTTTTCTCCTCAGAATCACTAATCGCAACCCTTTGCTCTGGAAAGTTTCTGCGATCTAAGTCACTCTCGCTGTTAACTCCCAAATTCTGGAATCCCCTGTTTCCAGGATCAGGCAAGCGATATCCGTTTTCGCTATATTTCCAGTTCGGCAGAGGATGGAATTTTTTTTTTTTACCATCCACATACTAAGAAAAAATAACAAAGTAAATACTAGTTTCACATCCAATGACACCCAAGAAATGAAATCAGTACTTGTTCCACTTCCACTGGTATCTAGGTAACAAATCTTGACTCGCTCCAGTTCCAACACCTAGGAAATGAAAGTTATAACTCGCTCCAATTCCACTGACATCTGAGAAATAAAGAATCACTATTGGCTCAACTTTCACTGATGCCTAAGAAATACAAATTATTACTCGCCCCAATTCCACTGACACCAAATAAATACAAGTCTACGCGCTTTATTGCCATGAAATTCTCATACCTACAGTATCATTGTAAGAGACTTCTTGTTCTGACAATTCGCCTCATATATATATATATATATATATATATATATATATATATATATATATATATATATATATATATATATATATATATAAGATATTTTATTGTCTTTGTTACTAAAATTGTTGCACATATCTTGTCATTTTCTTTTTATAATAATCGAGCACTATTACTTTATTCTCGGGTTAAAGACGTTCCAATTTATAGTCAATTCTGATCAAGGATTTTTCTTTAACGAACATATTACGATTCCTGTATAAATTCCAACACCAAAACGACCTTTATAAAATCTTTAACAATTACCAATATACAGGAACTTTGAATTCCTTCCATATCAGCCCACCGCAGCTTCCTCATAAACAGCCTTTCCTTATCATCCTTTCCATCCTCCAGCTTCGTCGGATATATCCCTCTTCCCCCCTTTTATCCAGCCTGCGCGCCACCCTTCCCGCGCGATTCCCCCTTCCCTTCCATCTCGGGATAGTCTCACTCCATCAGCCCGATAATTCCGGTGTCACACCGCTACTGCGGCCCGGGTATAATCATCAAGCATGATATACGGGGGGTTTCTCTCAGGGCCGATGCTGCACACGAGGAAAAATTACGACAGAAGCTCTTAAAAGGAGAAAGGAAATACGGCGGCAAATCCTCGCCCCGCCAGACTCAATCTCTTCTCCAACCAGCCTCTTCCCCGGGCGTGGAGCCACTCGATAAAAATCCCTCTCTCTCTCTCTCTCTCTCTCTCTCTCTCTCTCTCTCTCTCTCTCTCTCTGGAAGTAGCTTTACGGGGAAAAGAATAGAGGACGCTGAGAGATAAATTAGGAAGAGGAGGGGAGGAGATAAAAGGTGGGAGAAAATTGGGCCGGAGGGACAAGTACCTTGTAATTTTTTGAGTGAAAAGGGATTGGGATAAAGAGTAATTACGAAGGAGAAGAGAGACTAAAAGGGATAATGTAAGACTGCAGATGATGATGACGATGGTTACAGTGATAAGAGAGGCTGAGTAAAAGGAAAATCACCCAATTACAGCAAGGGAAAAGGATTAGGACGTAAATGAAAAGAGCGGACGAGGAGGGGAGATGTGACGAATAAGATTAAAATCGACTGAAAAATACATAAAGACGGCAAGAAACCACGACCGTCTGTTAATAGCTTTTGCTGTAGAGTCTCCGAGCGCTGACGGTGAAATAGCTTTTAATAAATGTTCACCATTAGCAATAAAAGCTAAATTTTCACCACCACATCTAACAACACCTGTACGTTTTCGACACTAATATCAAATAGAGTATATTTACACCACCAGCAAAACAAACTACAATTTCAAAATCAGTGTCCTTTCCACCGCCAATATTAACAGCAAATAAAAGTAAAAAATGCGCCGGAGTTTCTTCGGTGCAATCGAGTTTTCTGTACAGTCACTACAGCGTATAATCAAAGCCACCGAAAACATATCTATCTTTCAGTGGTCTCGGTATAATGCTATATGACCCGCGGTCCATGAAACCTTAACCACGGCCCGGTGGTGGCCTTTCCTATATCGTTGCCGGAAGCACGATTATGGCTAACTCTAACCTTAAATAAAATAAAAACTACCGAGGCTAGAGGACTGCAATTTGGTATGTTTGATGATTGGAGGGTGGATGATGAACATACCAATTTGCAGCCCTCTAGCCTAAGTAGCTTTTAAGATCTGAGGGCGGACAGAAAAAGTGCGGACAGAATAAAGTGCGGGCGGACAGACAAAGCCGGCACAATAGTTTTCTTTTACAGAAAACTAAAATTGTCATTCATGTTATCCCATAACTGTGATAGGAAATACATTGTATCTCCACATTCTCGACTCTGTGCCAACATAACATACTATAATGTCTATTGTTACCACTTTCATCGACAAAATAACTTTACTACCAAGGAAGGAATATAGACTTTAGGCCAGAAGACACGCGCTGGGACCTATGAGGTCATTCAGCGCTGAAAAGGAAATTGACAGTGAGAAGGTTTGGAAGGTGTAACAGAAGGAAAACCTCGCAGCTGCACCACGAAACAGTTGTTGTTAGAGAGGGTGGAAAGTCAGATGGAAGAAAGAGAATATGAACGGAGGTACAGTAAAGAGAATGAAAGAGGTCGCAGCTAGGGGTCGAAGGGACGCTGCAAAGGACATTAAGTAATGCCTACAGTGCGCTACCCCCCTACGGGGCTTAAGTCAAGTATACTTTAGTTTTACCAGACCACTGAGCTGATTTACAGCTCTCCTAGGGCTGGCCCGAGGGATTAGACTTATTTGACGTGGCTAAGAACCAATTGATTACTTAGCAACGGGACCTACAGCTTATTGTGGAATCCGAACCACATTATAGCGGGAAATGAATTTCTATCACCAGAAATAAATTCCTCTAATTCTTCATTAGCCGACCGGAGACTCGAACTCGGGCCTAGCGAGTGCTAGCCCACAACTCTACCGACTCCCCCAACGAGGAACTCCAAACTACTATCAAGTTAGTTGCTTTGGTAAGAAACCAAAAAGTAAAACATGAACCCACTTAGGTTAGCCAGCACCAAACATATAATAAAACCCTTTTCTCCAAAATGGTCAAAAACAAAAACAATGAAGTTTCGTCGTCACCCACAAAAGGGAAAGAAAATTTTCTTCATCACCAAGAGCAAATGACGTGAATTACCGTCAATATCAACTACTAAAACGGTAAATTTTCAACACGGTCAGCACACAAAAGCAGTGAATTTACGTCAGCCAATTGGCTCCCACCCTCCCATCCCTCCCTCTTAAACCCCACCCCCCACCAACAAACACCAACAAAAACATATAATTTCCACCACCTCAAGCAACAGATCCGGCAGTCACCTTCCATCATCAAAACCAACAACAGGAACAAAGACAGTCTTTTGAAATTACAAAAATAGACAATAAAAAAAAAAAACAAAGCTGGATAAAATATTCTAAGGGCTAAAGCTTTTTTTTTTTACTACTTCTGAATGGAAAAGCCTAATAAGCTTAGTTGTCGAAAGCTTCTTATAATGAGAAATAATCTCCTTAAAAAAAGGGGGGGGGGCCTTTGGGGTAACACACAAAAAAATGAAACGGATGAACGAAACTAGACTCAGACCAACAGTCAGATTTATATAGATGAAAAGCACTCAGAGGAGATCAACTGCCTGATAAGTTTTCGATCAAAAGATATGTCTATCAGATGACTGAGTGAATTGAATTGAAGATAGTATTTAGGCCAAAGGCCAAGCACTGGGACCCACGAGGTCATTCAGCGCTGAAACGGAAACTGAGAGCAAAGGGTTTGAAAGGTGTGACAGCAGGAAAACCTTTTTCAGGAGAGGGTGGAAAGTAAGTCGGAAGAAAGAGAATATGAAAGGAGGTATAGTAAAAGGAACGAAAAGGGTTGCAGCTAGGGGCCGAAGGCACGTTGCAAAGAACCTTAAGTAATGCCTACAGTGCACCGCACGAGGTGCACTGACGGGACTATCCCGCTACGGGGAGATTACTGAGCGAGAGGCAAATGGAATTTTAAGTGCTTATTAAGCGTGTCGTCTCACTCTAAGGGGATTCTCAAGACGGCGTAATAATAAGGGCAAACAGAGATTCTCTTACTGACTACGTAAAGGTTAAATCTGCCTTCGGTAAGAAGATTCTGTACATTTAACAAAGTTTTTAAAATTAAATAAGTAAGATTTAAATTAAGTAAGATTCACCGAATCGGTTAAAAACATCGTAAAATTACTGACACTTATCCCAGAAAGGTATGCTAATTATTAAGAGAGAGAGAGAGAGAGAGAGAGAGAGAGAGAGAGAGAGAGAGAGAGAGAGAGAGAGAGAGAGAGAGAGAGAGAGACTTAAAGAATTGGGAAAAATTACTGACAGGAAAAAAAGATGTAAGAGAGAGAGAGAGAGAGAGAGAGAGAGAGAGAGAGAGAGAGAGAGAGAGAGAGAGAGAGAGAATAAGATTGGGAGACTTAAAGAATTGGGAGACAGAGAATTGGGAAAAATTACTGACAAAAAAAAGATGTACAGGAGAGAGAGAGAGAGAGAGAGAGAGAGAGAGAGAGAGAGAGAGAGAGAGAGAGAGAGAGAGAGAGAGACTGGGAGACTTAAAGAACCAGGAAAAATTACTGAGGTACGAGAGAGAGAGAGAGAGAGAGAGAGAGAGAGAGAGAGAGAGAGAGAGAGAGAGAGAGAGAGAGAGAGTACGACTGGGAGACTTAAAGAACCAGGAAAAATTACTGACGTACGAGAGAGAGAGAGAGAGAGAGAGAGAGAGAGAGAGAGAGAGACTTATAGAACTGGGAAAAATTACTGACAGGAAAAAAGACGTGTGAGAGAGAGAGAGAGAGAGAGAGAGAGAGAGAGAGAGAGAGAGAGAGAGAGAGAGAGAGAGAGAACAAATGAGACAGCCGCGTGAAATACCGGGTCTCCCCAAATACCGTTTGATAATCCGTCCCGAAGCGATGAGCCGTTTCCAATATTTACACGTTCCTCATTAACTTTGGCGGACGCGAAAATTCTCCCGGACTAAAAATGAAACCATTTTTTTTTCCCCTTTCCAGGGAGCGTCCAAAGGAGGGCCGAACAATTTCCACAGATCCCTCGTAAAAATGGTCTGGTTTGCGAGGTGATGCAACACACTTTGCGTCTGTCTCGAGCAATGCTTCTCTTATGTACTCGGTACGGAAGGTACGTGAGTTTACACACACACACACACACACACACACACACACGTAGGCTACCTATTCGTACACGCATATATATCCATACATACACATATTCACATTTTCACACACATACGTAAAAATACATATATGTGTAAGTTTATATATATATATATATATATATATATATATATATATATATATATATATATATATATATATATATATATATATATATATATATATATATATATACATACACACACACACACACACACATATATATATATATATATATATATATATATATTATATCGTGGCTTAGTTAATATAAGTAACAGTTCCGCCGGTTCCGAAACGCTTCACCTGGCAAACGCTTCAGCACATCCACGTAACAAAAGTAGCAATAAAGTAACAAAACAATAACTAAAATAAAATTCGAAGCTCGACACGGCGAAGGAAGAAATACATGTGCCATTTGAGGCGGCCCTTTCCAAATCAGCGGAATTGCCGCCCAAGGAAGGATAATTGTCAAAGAGAAACAACCGATCGGGGAAATATTCGTCTCATGAATATTTAGGCCGGTTTCATTCCATTCATCAGCCAGATATTGCACCCTTCAGTAAACCCCCCTCTCTCTCTCTCTCTCTCTCTCTCTCTCTCTCTCTCTCTCTCTCTCTCTCTCTCTCTCTCTCTCTCTCTCTCTGGAGGCTATTCCTCCTGTCAGTGGCTTTACCTCTCTCCCAACCCCTTTCCCTGAACAAATAGTGATTTTCAGTTATTTCTCTCTCTCTCTCTCTCTCTCTCTCTCTCTCTCTCTCTCTCTCTCTCTCTCTCTCTCTCTCTCTCTCTCTCTCTTTCTTTCTCTCTCTCTCTCTCTCTCTCTCAGAAGATTATTTATTTTATCAGTGACTTTTGTCTCTCTCCCACCCTCTTTCTCTGAACAAACAGTGATTTTCAGTCAAAAAGATATCTCTCTCTCCCTCTCCCTCTCTCTCTCTCTCTCTCTCTCTCTCTCTCTCTCTCTAGTCCACCTCTGTCTATCAGTCTATCTAAACAAGGGAGTATACTCTTGAAAGTGACCTCTCGCTCGCTCTCTCTCTCTCTCTCTCTCTTTCTCTCTCTCTCTCTCTCTCTCTCTCTCTCTCTCTCTCTCTCAGAGTCCGCTTCTACTATCAATCTATGTAAAACAAGGTACCTTACATTTGAAAGTGATCTCTCTCTCTCTCTCTCTCTCTCTCTCTCTCTCTCTCTCTCTCTCTCTCTCTCTCTCTAGTCCACCTCTGTCTATCAGTCTATCTAAACAAGGGACTATATTCTTGAAAGTGACCTCTCGCTCTCTCTCTCTCTCTCTCTCTCTCTCTCTCTCTAGAGTCCGCTTCTACTATCAATCTATGTAAAACAAGGTACCTTACATTTGAAAGTGACCTCTCTCTCTCTCTCTCTCTCTCTCTCTCTCTCTCTCTCTCTCTCTCTCTCTCTCTCTCTCTCTCTCTCTGTGGAGAGAAGATGGCACTTTGGGGTAACCAGTGCCAGGAGATTCTTTACTCTTACATATCTCAGGGCGAAATGTAAGCAATAACATCCGACGGGCGAATAAATTTCATCAATGGGCCAATAGACGCCAGCGGTTATCTTACAGCGTAAGACCCACTCAGTTTCGATTCTCTTCTTAATTTTATTCATTTTTTAGTTTTCTTCTGTCTATTATCATTATTCCAAGTCTTTCTGGTAGCGTTCATTTGCTGTAAACAGCTAACTTTGTTCTTCCTATAAGTATATCTTTATGTTTCTATCTCCCTCTCTCTCTCTCTCTCTCTCATACATACAAGAACATACACACGCATATTATCATTATTCTAAGCCTTCCTGGTAAACGTTTTTATAATAAAAACTGCTAACTTTGCCTGTTTTTCCTATACGTATATCTTCATGTGCCTCTCCAACTCTCCAGGCTCTTTCTCTCTCTCTCACATATATACAAGCACATACACACACTCTCACATACATACAAGCACATACACACACCCAAACTAAAAATGACTCACATGATTCAAAACAAAAACGGAAAAATGTGCCATTGATTTTTTGCTTAAACATGAAAATCAAGATACCAAATACAATTCATTTAATAAAAGTACACACAATTAAAAAAATATATATACAATTAAAGTAAATAATATATTTATATGCATATATATTTATCTATATATTTAATATATATCTATATATAATTACTTCGTTTGTCTTCATGTGGCAAAACTAATAGCTATAACATTTAGCATAATGTAGGTGATCATAATCTTACTATATCACTCATGACTAAAGGACTAAGCTAATCACTTGAATAAACAAATTCAAAAAATTTTTTTTTATTTATAAATTTCCATTGATGCTGAAGAATTAAGATTAACGAAACTTCTAATATCGCAAATTTTCACAAACTGCAAGTTCAGAGGCACTTTCTCTTGGGCTACATCAATGCGCAGTTTCATAACATATCTGTTTAGGAAGTGATTTTTAAGTTAATTTAAACAAATAACAAATAGCTAGGCTTCCAGATCTCTGCAAGCAATATATTGCACCGTCCATAAGAAATTTAACATTTCCAGTTGTTTATCAGTTGGTCTGGAGTGCGGTGGATTTAAAGGATAAAAGGAACCCTTTGTCTAATAATAATAATAATAATAATAATAATAATAATAATAATAATAATAATAATAATAATAATAATAGCATGAGTCTTGAAGTGGAGAAACAAATCCACAGTTTCCCGAAAGATTTCTGCACAGATTTATCTTTAAATATATGCACATATACATAACTGTGGATTTTTTCTCTAATAATAATAACAATAATAAAATTCTAGCTGAAGAAGGGAGCTGAGCAGGCTCTCGAAAGCTCCTGGATTTCATTTTATCATTTGTAAATACAGAACTTTACATAAATGTGGATTTTGTATTTTATAAACATATTCACGGGATTGTGAAGAAGATTTGCAATAACAATAATAATAATAATAATATATGAACTACTCACTTATTGAATAAAACAATATCCGGCTTCCACACTTTAAATATATGCGCATATACATAACTGTGGATTTGTTTCCCTTAATAATAATAATAATAATAATAATAATAATAATAATAATAATAATAATAATAATAATAACTGAACTAGGTAAGCACTGCTACGCTTTCGTCTAATAATAATAATAATAATAATAATAATAATAATAATAATAATAATAATAATAATAATAATAATAATAATAATAAAATCTGAAATACTCACTTATTGAATAAAACAATATCCGGCTTCCACACTTTGTCCGGTGGCAAGCGAAGTACTTTTATACCACCGTAATCGGCTGCGTCCCATCGCAACTGGTAGTCATTCCACACCTGGGAAGAAATGGGTAACGTTAGTTATTTGATTGAGTTGATAACAAAGAAGAAGAAGAAGAAGAAGAAGAAGAAGAAGAAGAAGAAGAAGAAGAAGAAGAAGAAGCAGTTAGCTGAACAAGAAAATGACCCGAAAAGTGAATTTCCCTGGACATATAGTCTGATTCCTTTTTGCAGAAGAAAAGAGAAGATGCTAAAAAGTAAACCTTAGTTTAACCAGACCACTGAGCTGATTAACACCTCTCCTAGGGCTGGCCCGAAGGATTAGACTTATTTTACGTGGCTAAGAACCAATTGGTTACCTAGCAACGGGACCTACAGTTTACTGTGGAATCCGAACCACATTATACCGAGGAATGAATTTCTATCACCAGAAATAAACTCCTCTAATTCTTCATTGGCCGGCCGGAGACTCGAACTATAGGCTATCAGACTAGACTAGAAAACCGCCGAGGAAATAAAGATTTCGTTGCTGTATTAGAAGAAGAAGGAGAAGAAGAATAAGAAGAAGAAGAAGAAGAAGAAGCAGTTATTTAAACAAGAAAATGACAATGACACGAGAAATGAATTTCACTGGACATACAGAATGATTTCTTTTTATAGGAGAAAAGAGGAGAAGCAACTATCAAACTAGAAAATGACCGAGGAAATAAAGATTTTGTTGGTGTAATAGAAGAAGAAGAAGAAGAAGAAGAAGAAGAAGAAGAGGGAAAAGGAAGAAGAAGAAGGTTAGTAAAAGCGAACATCAAGTTTTCCATTTCACTTCCAAAATTTATCGCAAGTTGCAACTTCAAAGGAGGTACGAATTTCGGGAGCCTTTCCAGCCCTGGCTTCACCCACCAACATTGGCTTTCCGGAGTTGACATATTAGGCTGGGTTAGCTATAAAAGAGGATCTTATGTATTCGCCGCTGAGGGAGGAGAGAGAGAGAGAGAGAGAGAGAGAGAGAGAGAGAGAGAGAGAGAGAGAGAGAGAGAGAGAGAGAGAATAAGACGGGGACTTAAAGAAATGGGAAAAATTACTGACAGAGAGAGAGAGAGAGAGAGAGAGAGAGAGAGAGAGAGAGAGAGAGAGAGAATAAGACTGGGGGACTTACAGAATTGGGAAAAAATACTGACAGAAAAAAAGATGTGTGAGAGAGAGAGAGAGAGAGAGAGAGAGAGAGAGAGAGAGAGAGAGAGAGAATAAGCCTGGGGAACTTAAAGAATTGGGAAAAATTACTGACAGAATAAAAGATGTAAGCGAGAGAGAGAGAGAGAGAGAGAGAGAGAGAGAGAGAGAGAGAGAGAGAGAGGGGGGTTACAGTGGCCATTCGCGCGTTAGGAGAAAGTCGAGAAAAGGAATCTAATGGGGCTGCCAGGGAATTGTGGGGAGGTTTGTTGTAGGGGGGTGGGGGTGGGGAGGGAGGAAGGGAGGCCGTGTGGGATTGCGTGGGAGAAGGACCAAGTCTCCCATGTACTAAGAACTTGAGACAAAAGTTAGGTGGAAGACGAGCTGATGTGGATACGAATTGGAAACAGAAATTGAGCAGCAGCAATGGGCGCGGTGGATGAGAGAGGCTCGGATTGCGAGTGGATGAGGATGGAACAGTCCTCTCCCGGTTTTCGGGACGGCTGTGAAGAGATGATTAAGAAAGTCGTTTGTCATCGTGGATTTATGTGAGAAGGAGGTTATGCGTTTTCATTATGCAGTACTGGGTGTTCCTGGAATCACCATTTTTCCTTGTTTTATATATACATACATATATACTCGTATGTGTGTCGATATATTTACACACACACATACACACACACACATATATATATATATACAGTATATATATATATATATATATATATATATATATATATATATATATATATATATATATATATATATATATATATATTTCGTTATATTTGGTCCCGTGGTTCAGTGGTTACCAACATCCCTTCATCGAGCGAGAGACCCGAGATCAACCCCATGGGACGAAACGACTCGGGTCCGATTACTAAGACAACCCATTGTGCGTCTGTTGGCCCAAGTAATGAACTTTATACCTGGTGATTAATTGACTGTGGTAAGTCACAGTCATGGTGGAGAAGGCATGGGGCCAGCAACTCCATCCCAAAAGCACTTGCTGAGATTCACCTTTCAGATAAACACGTCCAACATCCTTCTTTGAGTTCTACGTAACTGTTTTTAAAACGCTGTAAATAACAAAAAGGTTCCAATTTTTCTTACACCACAAATAATGAACTCATGCAATTTTTTCCTATAATATTTTCTCAAAAGTAGAGGCCTATGGGACGGGCAACCTGATGTGCTTTTCCAGCTCGGGCCCTGTCGCGTTTTCAGGCAAATATATAGCAAGTAAAAAATTCGCTGAGGTTTCTTCGGCACAGTCTAGTTTTCTGTACAGCATATAATCAAGGCCACCGAAAATAGATATATCTTTCGGTGGTCTCGGTATAATGCTGTATGAGCCGCCGCCCATGAAACTCTCAGTCGGCTGTGGTGGCCTGTGTTGTTGCGTTGCCAGCAGCACGATCATGGCTAACTTTAACCTTAAATAAAATCAAAACTACTGAGGATAGAGAAATGCAATTTGGTATGTTTGATGACTGGAGGGTGGGTGATCAACATACCAATTAGCAGCCCTCTAGCCTCAGTAGTTTTTAAGATCTGAGGGCGGACAGAAAAAGTGCAGACAGAACAAAGTGCGGACGGACAGATAAAGCCGGCACAATAGTTTCCTTTTACAGAAAACTAAAAATAGAAATTTCTTAAAGTCCCAGCTCAGCCTCACTTGAAAAGTCACGAAAAAGGAGAGCCGTTGCAAAGGAAATATTCCAGCGGGCCAGCGATCGCAACTTTAAAACCATCGTGTTATAAAAACGGCTTCAAGTTGCAACAATACTTAATGAACCTGCAATATTGCACAACAATCTGTAATGAAATTTTAAGGCTTTAAAGTTATACTTGATTATTACGAAAGCTATTCACGTGCTTCGGTCGATCTACAATAAACTAAAAGATTTGTAATACTCTTAAAATTTAGAGATGTTTCATATGTCATCATTCTCTACATTCAGCCAGAATAACAGGATATATATAAGGAATAAGTATTCTTTGAAAGATGTCAGATTTAACAGCTTTTAAATCACTCATGTCCATTGGTGTTTGTGATAAAAAGAAAATCATGAGATATGAAAAGAGCCGAATCACACTATTTACCAATAATCCTAAATTTTGGGACACGAGAAATAAAACTGAGCGTGTGTGTGTGTGTGTGTGTGTGTATGTTTTCTTTTGTCACCTTCAGAATTATTTTTGTAACCGTCATACACCGGATACTCTCTTTGAAGTTATTACCAGATTTACAAAGTCATAATTCCAAAAGTCAGCAGATAATAAGAGAATGAAAAAATCATATTTATAAACGGTGCAGGATAATCCGACTAAAAAGAA
This sequence comes from Macrobrachium rosenbergii, assembly GCF_040412425.1. Lineage (NCBI taxonomy): Eukaryota > Metazoa > Arthropoda > Malacostraca > Decapoda > Palaemonidae > Macrobrachium > Macrobrachium rosenbergii. The sequence goes on along the minus strand of NC_089753.1, from coordinate 33,923,871 downwards.
AGGCGGTGTTCACAACAGACATATGAGAGAGAGAGAGAGAGAGAGAGAGAGAGAGAGAGAGAGAGAGAGAGAGAGAGAGAGAGAGACCCTAAAACGGAATATCGTCTGTTTCTCTAGTTCAGGTTACTGATATGTCAGTCATTTGCTCCTCATATTTCTGTTACTCTTAACGGGGCTTCCTGTTCCCTTTATATACTTTCCAAAGTGGAGGAAGCGGATCAACGATAAGGGAAGGAAAGGGAGAAAGAAGAGGAATAGAAGATTCACCTACATTGATTTCATGATACATATCAGCGTAATCTTCTGTCACCAATGTAAAATATACTTCGGGAAACATGAAGCATTTAATGTGTTACGGGGAAAATCACGATAAAATTTCCTCAATTTTAGGCAACTTTTCAAATTCGAAGAACGCTATCTGATACAGTTTTTTAGTTTTCTGTAAAAGAAATCTGTTGTGCCGGCTTTGTCTGTCCATCCTCACTTTTTCTGTCCGCCCTCAGATCTTAAAAACTACTGATGCTAGAGGGCGGCAAATTGGTATGTTGATCATCCACCCTCCAATCATCAAACATACCAAATTGCAGCCCTCTAGCCTCAGTACTTTTTATTTTATTTAAAGTTAAAGTTAGCCATAATCATGCTTCTGGCAACGATATAGGATAGGCCACTACCAGGCCGTGATTAAAGTTTCATGGGCCGCGGCTCATACAGCATTATACCGAGACCATCGAAAGATAGATCTATTTTCGGTGGCCTTGATTATACGCTGTACAGAAAACACGATTCTTCGGCGCATTTTTTACTTGTTTTTTATGCACTTCGTACGTACGGTTTGTCAAGACAATACGGTACTGTATAACGAAACATGGTTGGCAATGTCCGTAGACTTTACCATACTAAAGAAAAATAATAAACCAATTTATTAAAGCTTTGCACTAATTTAAATTTGCACCCAAATACTCCCTTGTATTATAAAATACACCAACAACTTCCGTGGAAAAATGGCGTAGCTATTTTCTTTACTTAGTCAAAACTGGCAAGAAAGGAAGGGTACAGAATCCCCAACAGGTGGGAATATCCGCAATCTGTCTGTTAATGACCCAGACATTCCACTGTGGGATTAAACGACCTCAGCCATAAAAAGTGGCATCCTGTATCGGATGTTATCTGACTCATGACGTGACCAGCTCAGGATTCTTAGGAGGGATCTTATAAATAATTCCTTCGACGTGCAATCTGAATAAGTAAACTGCCTGGCAGCAGCGGTGATAACTCAGAATTTCACAGTTACCTAGTTAAGGTTTTATAAGAAAAATGTTCGAGAGAGTGTATATGTATGTTTGTATGTATGTATGTATGTATGTGTGTATGCATGTATGTATGTATGCATGTGTGTGTATATATATATACATATACACTCTAAAATGTTTATCATAAAACATATATATATATATATATATATATATATATATATATATATATACACACATATAATGTATAACTCAATCACGAAAATATGGAACGTGATGAACACATAAATAAAGACAAAATCCACGAAGGAAAGAGAAAAAATAAGGTTTGACTACACAGACTTTTCTCCAGCAAAGTATATTATATCTTTCCCCACCATGAAGCAACCTATTGCAACAACACGACTATCCCACAACACTATTAGAGCATTTTCTCTAATAAGCTATAAATTACCAGCAACCTGCCATCTGTCAGCGTCGCAGAACACAATTAAGAACGAGGCAAAGGCTACCTGAGTCTCCCTAACACGAGATATTACTACGGGCGAGGAGAGGGGGTCCCCGCCCCCTACCACCACCACCACCACCGCCCGAGTTCAGTGACCTCGGCGGCGAGCATAGGCCCAATCTGATTGTAGATTCAGGAAGAACAAATCGAGGAGTTATGGAACAGCTGCCGTTGCAGGACCGACTGACTGACTGCCTGCCAGCCACGCCCCGATGGACAATTGCCAGCATCACGCCACGTACATTTGCTGGATGTCATATCTCTCGGGCCCCCAACAACGCCCCCCCCCCCACAACTGTTCCAGCATACGGGCGGCATCGTAGGTTGAATACAGGCGTCGTTTCGTGGCAGCATGAAATTACGCACCTCTACGTACTGTAAGGTGTATTTACACGAACAAATTTGCAGGCTTTCATGCTATGCATATAATCGACAAACCATTAATTTCAGTATAGACAACGATGATTTCTCTCTCTCTCTCTCTCTCTCTCTCTCTCTCTCTCTCTCTCTCTCTTCAACAAGACCTGGTTGATTGTACATCTAATAACTTTTAAGAAGAGAGAAGAATATGACCCAATTTTGATAAATACAGAAATAAATTTCTTATTTGAAGACTTCCGCAAGATGTATCGTCATTGTCACTCACACAAAATTCCTAAAAACGAACATGATTATATGTGTCATGCTTTCCCCTCTGCCTTCAAAAGAACGCGAAAGCCATTAGCGTTCTGTTGAACTTGAAAACGACAATCACAGCGGGAAGCAGTCAAGCTACAGAACGCATTTTATGGAGCGTTCCGTTGCCGAGCGTTTTTCCGTCCTCGTGCCTGTCTAGTGAACGGGTCGCCAGGGTTCTTTAGTCCTCAACCTCTCACCTCAGGTCAGTGAGGTCCTAAGAAGACTTTTCCCCTGGCTTTCCATCTGGTTTCAGTTTTCCTATTTTCCCTTTTAGTTTTCCTGTTTTTCCCTTTTAGTTTTCCTGTTTTCCCTTTTATTTTCCTGTTTTCCCTTTTTAGTTTTCCTGTTTTCCCCTTTAGTTTTCCTGTTTTCCCTTTTAGTTTTCCTGTTTTCCCTTCTAGTTTTCCTATTTTCCCTTCTAGTTTTCCTGTTTTCCCTGTTAGTTTTCCTGTTTTCCCTGTTAGTTTTCCTATTTTCCCTTTTATTTTTCCTGTTTTCCCTGTTAGTTTTCCTATTTTCCCTTTTATTTTTCCTGTTTTCCCTGTTAGTTTTCCTATTTTCCCTTTTAGTTTTCCTATTTTCCCTGTTAGTTTTCCTGTTTTCCCTTTTAGTTTTCCTGTTTTCCCTTTTAGTTTTCCTGTTTTCCCTTTTAGTTTTCCTATTTTCCCTTTTAGTTTTCCTATTTTCCCTTTTAGTTTTCCTTCTGCTTATCGTCGCTGTGGAAATTTCATCACTGTTGCTCTACACCACTTCTCGTTCACACAGCAAAGCACATCTTCCTCTCTCTATACCCTTACCCTTTTTTCCCCCTCAGTGCTTTTGTCTCTTTTATGTTATCACTTCCCCTCATGCTCTTGTTAACGGCTCCTCTTCCCTCCTCCTCCTCTACCTCCTCCTCCTCCTCCTTCCCTCCATCGCGTTCGTCCCTCGCGGCCACAACTTTAAGGGGAACATCCAACGAGACGTGGCTGGGTTCGGCTGAGATAACGCCCCCTCCCGCCCCCCCCCCTGCTTCTCCTCACTCCTCCCCATTCTCTCTCTCTCCCTTCCCCCTACCCATTCCCATCCTCCTATTCTTCCCTATCCCCCGCCCCCCCCTTCCTCTCGTTCCCTCCTGCCTGATCTGAATGGAACTTAAGTGGCTCCGCTGTTTAAACCTCGGCGTCGATAAATGAATAAATGCAATAAATGAATTATAAGTTATCTGGCGTCACAGCAGTCACTGGCGATGTGGAGAGACCGTTAAGAGGTGAACCAGATCGGGCCTTAGATTCCTACTGAAGCGGCTGGATTCTCGCACTTGACTCAAGGTCGAAATAATGAGACTTGGCCATCATAGGCCTATAGGGGGGCAAGGTAATTTGTTTCCACAGTTGTCCCCCCAATTACGTGAAGCTGCAGTCAGATGTTTGTAAAGTATCATTAAAGAGAAGCTTGCAGTCCAAGTGCTCTTTTGAGGAGGGAGAGAGAGAGAGAGAGAAAGATATTTATGACCCCCGTGAGTTTACCTCTTATTACGTTTACAGATTTGTTTGTCAGACATGAATAAAGCTTCCCTGCATCCTCACAGTAAGATTTTCAATTCTCTCTCTCTCTCTCTCTCTCTCTCTCTCTCTCTCTCTCTCTCTCTCTCTCTCTCTCTCTCTCTCTCTCTCTCTCGTAAGGAACGCACTGCAAATGGTCTGCTCAAAACAATGCGACTGGGAACGTGGTCGCATCGGGGGTCTGCATCTTCCCTCGTATTTCAAGACAAAAGTTACCACGTCGATTCGATTTGATAACTCCTTTCCCAGGAGCAACGCTTTAAGAATATGGCACTGAAATTATGTCATTCATACGTCTCTAAGAACAACAATACCTACCACAATAGTATTTGGCGGTAATAGTGCTAGACTAGTAGTATGTCACCAGACAATAATAATAATAATAATAATAATAATAATAATAATAATAATAATAATAATAATATTATTATTATTATTATTATTATTATTATTATTATTATTATTATTATTATTATTGCTAAGAGATTCATAATTTCGTGAAAACAATCCGTGTAATAAAAATCCACAATTATATAGTAAATATATTGCTACGTAAATTAAACAAAGACTTTCGAACACAAATTATTATTATTATTATTATTATTATTATTATTATTATTATTATTATTATTATTATTATTATTTCAGTAGACGAAACCTATTCACATGGAACAAGCACACAAAAGGGGCCACTGACTTGAAATTCAAGCTTCCAAAGAATGGTGGTTTCAACCTCCCACCGCAGACCCCACACTGCAGTAGTAACTGGTCACGATACAGAGCCAGTGATTTTTCATCGCCCTAAGGGAGACGCGAACCCGCCACATCTGAGTGGCATGCCACGACACTAACCACTATACCAGCAGACCAGTATGATTAATAAGAGAATGACATTATTATTATTATATTATTATTATTACTATTTGTTTATTTGTTATAATTCAACAGCACCAGCAACAGTAATAATAATAATAATAATAATAATAATAATAATAATAATAATAATAATAATAATAATAATAACAGCAAAGTAATATTATTCAAAAATTTACTGAAAGGAACAGGGCCAATAACAACATCCCAAGAGACCCCTGAACCAAATACAATTATTAGCCAATCTGTGGCCAAACACTGCTGGATTTTAGGGGAGTATATCTAATCACAAGTTAGACAAGTTTTTAACTAAAATCATCTACTATAACGGAGCCAAACTCGTATCCATATACATAGATATATATAAAAAATATCCATGTACATAGATATATATAAAAATATCCATATACATAGATATATATAAAAATATCCATATACATAATATATAAAAATATCCATATACATATATATATATATAAATATACATATACATAGATATATATATAAAATATCCATATACATAGATATATATAAAAATACCCATATACATAATATATAAAAATTCCATATACATAGATATATATATATATATATATATATATATATATATATATATATATATATATATATATATAAAATATCCATATACATATATATAAAAATATCCATACACATAGATACATATAAAAAAACCAGTCACGAGGAGAAGTCTAAATGAAGCGTTCTCTCGCCGCACCTAGCTGGGAAGAAATCCTGGAGCCATCAAAGGCCTACTGAAAACCCCTAATAACCATTTGCAGCAACTGGATTATTCCCAAAACAACCCGGAGGGCGGCGGCACGCCCGGAGTACGAGACAATCTTCCTGGGCTATTCGACAGCTTGCTCCCACGAAAAAGCTACTCAAGTTAACAGTCGACCGTACTGACAGCAGACAATCTTTGCATTCCCAATGGACGCAGCAGAAGGCCAACTCGACCTCCATCGCATGGGGGGGAAAAAGTACAAAAATGAGCCGAAGTTTCTTCGGCGCAATCGAGTTTTCTGTACAGCGTATAATCAAGGTCACTGAAAAGAGGTCTATCTTTCGGTGGGCTCGGTATAATGCTATATGAGACGCGGTCCATGAATCTTTAACCACGGCCTGGTGGTGGCCTATCCTATATCGTTGCTGGAAGCACGATTATGGCTAATTTTAACCTTAAATAAAATAAAAACTACTGAGGCTAGAGGGCGGCAATTTGGTATGTTTGATGATTGGAGGGTGGATTGTCAACATAAGAATCAGCAGCCCTCTAACCTCAGTAGTTTTTAAGATCTGAGGGCGGACAGAAAAAGTGCGGACAGGAAAAAGTGCGGACAGAATAAAGTGCGGACGGACAGATGCCATCTCAATAGTTTTGTTTTACAGAAAACTAAAAAGGGAAAACTCGCGAGGAAATATATAGAACGCGGTAAATGTATCACAAATAGGATTCCCATGACACTACATGGATACTCATAGAACTGATGACATTGGGAAGACTACAGAGGCCTTGCAATTCTGCAACTAAGTTTTTCAAAAACTAAATGGTGCCACCTTTATATATACACTTCTGCTTAGATGTTTGAAACAGAAACACTTAGTCTGCTGGTTAAGGAATACAGCATATTTTACATCAATAACAATGAAGGTAATAGGTAAATATGTATTTACCAAAGTACTGATGCTACATGAAAGAAGTACATCAATTAACTGAGGGTTATAAAGTGAAATGAGATGAATGATTAGGATGGTGGTGGAGGAAGCTTTTAAGGGGACAATATTAAAACAAAAAATAGATTTTAATGAAAACATATTTCTGCAACAAAGTATGACACATTCTGTTCATAAGTACATGAAAACCAGCTTAACTCTTGAAAATAGGCCAAATCATCTCTGAATCTTAATGGTATTAGATAAATATCAGTGTTGATAATGCCAAATAGTATGTTGTTTATCAGTCAAGAGAAGAAATGGTTTTTGTACGTTTTCACTGATAAAATACACGCGAGTTTTATTTCGGTATAAAAATACCGTATAAAAAGCTTCTGCAATCAATTTTGTGACTATTTAGACTTGAAAGTATATATACATCTGTCGGAACAACAGACAGGGGTAGTATATGCAACATAGTTACTTCTGGAATGTTTCAATCATCACCCTTTTACTTTTCTGTAAAAGAAAACTACTGAGATGGCTATTTGTCTGTCCGTCCGCACATTTTCCTGTCAGCACTTTTTCTGTCCGCCCTCAGATCTTAAAAACTACTGAGACTACATGGCTGGAAATTGGTATGTTGATCATCCAGCCTCCAATCATCAAACATATCAAATTGCAGCCCTCTAGCCTCAGTAGTTTTTATTTTAGTTAAGGTTTAAGTTAGCCATGATCGTACCTACGGTGCACCACATGAGGTGGGCTGACGGCACTACCCCCCTACGTAGTGTCAAGAGGAAAGGTTTACAACAGTTAAGTATTGAGTGATGTTTGATGTAAATTTGCAAAATGTTTTTGTTTTCATCTTAGTGAAAGCTATATATTTAAAAAAAATTTATATTAAAAACTTTTTATATCAGGGGACTATGACCATAGTCTTTCCGATGCCAGTTTACAAATATTAGTGAATAAATTAACTGATGAACCTCAAGATGTCAAAGTTTTCCCTTTTAACCAAAAATATTCTTTCCCGGAATCGATGACCTAGCGACGCCAGTTTGACAGAAATTCACCAATTAGCCAATATATTAATTGAAATGATTTATTGCCGGCGTCGATGACCATAGCCATTGTGACCCCTGAAAATTTATCAGTAATAATAATAATAATAATAATAATAATAATAATAATAATAATAATTCCCATTATGTGTAATAGAAACCCACAATTATATAGTAAATATATTATTATGTAAAATAAACTATATAATTGTGGATTTTTACTGCACAGATTATTTTTCACGAGATTGTAAATTTCTTAGCAATTCCCATTACGTTAATGTCTCGTGAACAATCTAATAGTGTTTTTAATCCGATTTATTTTTTATTTCCGGCGTGGACAACCGGAGCTACTGCGACACCAATTTACAGAAATCAATCAATCAATCAGTCAATCAACCAAGCGCCGCAATGGAAAACGCCGCCGTACCAAAATACGACATCAGAGAGAACAGGCGCGCGGGGGCCGAGCCCCCGAAGCGCTCGGCACTTTGATATTCCAGGAAACGGACTGATGGCTTCGCCGTAGTCCCTCTATCTCGTCGAATCCAATATTCGCTCTTCGAACGTCCGTCCTTCCTACGAATGTTTCGTTGCGTAGGTTTCCCAGAAAACGGAGGAGGAGGAGGAGGAGGAGGAGGAGGAGGAGGAGGAGGAGGAGGAGGAGGCGAACAATGGCACAAAGGGGGCATTGCTGGCTTCAGACCAAAGATGCACAACGTGGCACGACGTGGTGCACTGTAGGCATTACTTCAGGGTCTTTGCAGCATGCCGAAGGCACCTAGCTGCGACCTCTTTCAATCCGTTTGCTGTACTTCCATCTGACTTTCCACCATCTCCTAATAATTGATTCACTGTGCAACCGCGAGGTTTTCCTGCTGTTACACCTTTCAGACCTTCTCACTATCAATTTCCCTCTCAGCGCTGAATGACCTCATAGGTCCCAGTGCTTGGCCTTTGGCCTAAACTCTATATACCATTCCGCGCATGGAACTTTTTATTTGTATATGGTCCTTTGAGTCCGCAGTCGGAAATTCTTTGCATGAGCGGTTTAATTTCTTTTATTTATATATTTATATATATACTTTTTCTGATAATTCGACTAATCAAGATTTTAGAAACATGATATATACGAGTATCTTTGATGAGTTTCTGAGACACCAATCCGTCTAGATTTATACGCTTACTTATATGTTTATTCTTCCTTATAATGTAAACAATCATTGCATGAGCGGATATTTGATTTTATTTATAAATTATTTTTTATTCTAATAATCGAGATTTTTACCAAGGATGATATATACAGTACTTGTATATTAGGCGATGCTCCCAGATGCACGCTTTAAATCGTTTTTTCAATAAAATTATATTAGAAAATTATCAAATACACACGCACACAAATATATATATATATATATATATATATATATATATATATATATATATATATATATATATATATATATTTTATATACATATATATCTATATATATATATATATATATATATATATATATATACTGTATATTATATATATGCATATTTATATACTGTATATATTTATATATATAAATGTATATATATATATATATATATATATATATGTATATATATATGCATATACATATATATATATAATATATACATACATATACATAGTATATATATATAATATATATATATATAGTCGTATATATATATATATATATATATATATATATATATATATATATATATATATATATATATATATATATATACATACATACATACATACATACATACATACATACGGCACGCACGCGAGACGTTTCCAAAACTAAACTCCCAAGAGGGGAAGGGAAGCGACGAGGGAGAAATTTCTCGGTCTTCTTATTTTCCGAACCGCTGTTATCTTGTCTTAAGCCAGGAGGGCCCCAGAGACGCGCCGGCCTGTCAAAATCCACGCGATAAATGCTCTCAGAGTTCAAATGTAGCGGCCAAAATGTGTCTTCTTGCTCTTGTGTGTGTGTGTGTGTGTGCGTGTGTGTTTGTGTGTGCAGGAGGTGTCGGCAGAAATAACCCTGGGTACAAAAAGTCAACGTGACATTAGCTTGGAAGCATTTGTATTTTCACACACACACACAAACACACAAAAATACACACACACATATATATATACATATCATAAATATATATATATACATGTATGTATGTGTGTATATGTGTATATGTATATCTATTATATATATGTATATATATATAATATTTATATATTTATGAAAAAGATCACACAGTCATTTTAACCTTTAAGTTTTTACATTTGCACACCACACACGCACACACATACGTATATACTGTATACATATATGATTATAATACATTTATA
>NC_089753.1:33846412-33903912 GCF_040412425.1 Macrobrachium rosenbergii | reverse complement strand
CTATTACTACTGCTACTACTGTACTACTGCTATTACTACTATTGCTACTATTACTATTATTCTACTGCTACTAATGCTACTATTACTACTGCTACTACTGCTACTATTACTACTACTATTACTGCTACTGCTATTACTGCTACTACTATTACTACTACTGCTGCAGCCCAGCGCATAACTGGGCAGGGAGGAGTTTCTCTCTCCAGCGAGAATGAAGAAGAGGAAAGTCATTAGAAGAGGCACCCGGGCATCGGGCATAAATCTACCCGGGGGATTATTCGTGGCATTCCATTAATTGGGTGGCGCTACCCAAGTTTCGCCTCTCATAAAACAGGTAAGAAGACATGGGGCTGCCTACGAGGCTCGGAGGGTAATAATAATAATAATAATAATAATAATAATAATAACAATAATAATAATAATAATAATAATAATAATAATAATAATAATAATAATAATTTTTTTCTTGTGTTGTTGCTCAGCGTCGGCCGATTTCCTGTCAACGCTAAACAACAACAATCTTTAATAATAAAATCCAAGTGGATCTTTCTTGTTTGTCCGTCCCGGTCAGGGGATCGGGAGGGTAGGGGAGACATGACACATCCACCCTCCTCCTGCAAACCTGTTTGTCCGCCCCGGGTGGGGGCGGGGTAGGTAGGGGATCGGGAGGGTAGGGGAGACATGACACATCCATCCTCCCCCTGCAAATCTGTTTGCCCGCCCTGGGTGGGGGCGGGGTAGGTAGGCGTCGTAAGGGTAGGGGAAACAAGACGGGCAGCGCCGGGTTCCAGCACAGCGTAGCGCGCGCCACCAAGCTCATAATAATAATAATAATAATAATAATAATAATAATAATAATAATCACATGAGTCACTAGAATGCTGAAAAAAACAGTAGATATTTTCGCCAATATAATAATAATAATAATAATAATAATAATAATAATAATAATAATAATAATAATAATAATAATAATAATAGCAGAAAATTGATAATAAAGAACCTACGGTGTAAAATGCAATGCAGCACCAATTTTTTTTTTTCTGTTTGAAACAATATTTTGCGAGAGATAGATTCCACATTAGGACTTGTAATTTCCAGCCTCTTTCACCAATGGCCATTTTATAGGAATGCAGAATTAAGGAGACAGTACGTTACGTACATAAGGTTGGGACTAGCCGTCTCGTTCCTCTCTTGTATTGCCGTCCTTTAAACGGTATTATAGGACCCGAATTCGAATACAAATGTATTCATAATATAATAATAATAATAGAAGAAGAAGAAGAAGAAGAAGAAGAAGAAGAAGAAGAAGAAGAAGAAGAAGAAGAAGAAGAAGAATTGGTAATTTAACAGTAATCTAAAAAAAGGGGGCAAATACAGTGATGATGATGAATACTGACAAAACAAAATTCAATAGCAACTATAATAAAAATATTAACATTATCAAATTTAATATTTCTAATTATTATCAATATCGAAAATAAGAGTCATTTCCTTGCATCAACGCATTCCGGCAATGCAAGGTGACCAATTCAACACAAAATATTCACGAACACAACACTGAAAAAAGGTCAATAATTATCAGTACTTACCAGCCTCAACCACACGTTTGACTTCATGATTTGGTTCTTCTCATTCTGTGGATACAAGGAGAAAAATCTGGCATTAGTATGAGTCACTACATTCCGGTGTGTAATGTAACATGATTGGATTAAATTAAATAAGTTTCGTTTCCAGTCATGATCAAATTAAAATTCTGTACCTCGCCAACATTTCCATACCCATGAAACTGATCACAAACTTCACATGTATCTCGAAAGTCCTGTAAAGTATCAGAGAAATCTCGACAGTCCTTTAAAATATTACAGATAAGGTCTGAATCTATCTCTTACGTTCGTCATAATTTATAAGGATGAAATGGAATACAGAGTTTAAGACAAAGGCCAAGCGCTGAGACCTATGAGGTCATTCAGCGCTGAGAGGGAAATTTAGAGTAAAGGAGGCTTGAAAGGTGTAACAGGAGGAAAACCTCAAAGCAGTTGCACTATGAATCAATTGATAGGAGAGGGTTGATAGCAAGATGGAAGAAAAATAATATAAAAGGTGGTACAGTAAAAGGAACGAAAAGGGTTGCAGCTAGGGGCCGAAGGCACGCTGCAAAGAACCTTGAGTAATACCTACAGTGCACCCCGTGAGGTGCACTGACGGCACTAACCCCCCCCCTACGGGGTATAGATTTCAGTGGCTCAAGCAGTCAGAGTCAAGAAGCGAAACCCCCAGCTAGGGTAGTCGACTCCTCCGGACTGGTGGAGCAGCCCTGATTTATGGCGGGCGGAACGGAATTATTTACGTGCCTGCATAGTTCAGGAAACCTCGGAGAATGCCAAGCATACTGTACGTCAGCTGAGAGCCTTCCGTTAAGAAATCGCAAGAGTTCCACAAGAACAAATTTCTTTTGAGTTCCACAAGAACAAATTTCTTTCGCATCCCTCGAGCAATACTTCGCAGCCACTGTAGTGACACTTGGGAGCCACACAAAAGGCATTAAGAAGCCCCCATGACTAGATTAAGAAAGCTGCAGTCAGGACATTTAAGGCTATCTATCAGCTGTAAGCAGCAGATCTGCTGTGCGTAAGATTGCAAGAGGAATCTTCACGCACCAAAAGGTAAATGTTGTCACTCGACTGGCAGGAGAATGAGATACTTTGCCATGACTCAACTCTAATTCCGGAGACTGCATTCATACTCGTAACATAAACACCAAAAGGAAGTTCTGGGAACAGCATATATATAACTGAATTGAATTGAATATAGAATTTATGCCAAAGGCCAAGCTCTGGGACCTATGAGGTCATTCAGTGCTGAAAGGGAAATTGACAGTAAAAGGTTTGAAAGGTGTAACAGGAGGAAAACCTCAAAGCAGTTGCACTATGAATCAATTGTTAGGAGATGGTGGAAAGTAGGAAGAAAGAGAATATGCAAGGAGGTACAGTAAAAGGAACGAAAGGGGTTACAGCTAGGGGCCTAAGGCACGCCGCAAAAAACCATAAGTAATGCCTACAGTCCACCGCTTGAGGTGCACTGACGGAGCATGTATATAACTGATGCCAGGGAGAGCAGTCGGGAATATGATCAGTGCGTTCCAGAGACAGATGATATACGTATCAAGAAGAGAAGGACTGACAGGTGTTTCCTCCGTCCATTTACTTTGAAGAGGAGAGAGAGAGAGAGAGAGAGAGAGAGAGAGAGAGACAGACCTGACTGAGTGCTGTCATTCCGTGGGGGTAGCAACAGGTGAAATAGCAAGTAATTAATGTTTGTGAAAGAGTTAAGAGTCTCCAGAGGTTATCGATATATTAGTCAGATGCTCCACCCAGTTGAACCCCGTAGCGAGGTTAGTGCCGTCAGTGCACCTCACGCGGTGCACTGTAGGCATTACTTAAGGGTCTTTGCAGCGTGCCTTCCTTAGGCCCCTAACTGCAACCCGTTTCGTTCCTTTTACTGTACCTCCTTTCATATTCTCTTTCCTCAACACTCCTCTTAACAATTGATTCATATAGCAACTGCTTTGAGGTTTTCCTCCTGTTACACCCTTCAAACCTTCTTACTGTCAATTTACGTTTCAGCGCTGAATGACCTCATAGGTCCCAGTGCTTGGCCTATGGCCTAAATCCTATATGCAATGCAATCAACCCAATTCAACGGCACTCGAACCAAACAGGTGATAATTGGCATTAACAGAATAATTGCGTGCCAGCGATAACAGGTGTTGTTATTGGGTGGGTGGGGGTGGGTGGGTGGGGGTGGGGTGGGTGGGGGCGGATAGGATATTCAGAGAGATGTTCAAATTACTCTCTAGTGATGAATTAAAATGCTCGGATTTATCGTGTCGATAAAATCCAATTAATTATAATATGCGCAAAAACGAATTTCACTTTCGACTGTATTTTGAAAAATGCAACAATTACGTTGAGAGAGAGAGAGAGAGAGAGAGAGAGAGAGAGAGAGAGAGAGAGAGAGAGAGAGAGAGAGAGAAGGATTTTCAGTTTCGACTGTTTTTTTAGAAAATGCAACAATTCTATTGAGAGAGAGAGAGAGAGAGAGAGAGAGAGAGAGAGAGAGAGAGAGAGAGAGAGAGAGAGAGAATTTCAGTTTCAACTGTATTCTGGAAATAAAAAAAATTATGTTGTTGAGAGAGAGAGAGAGACAGATAACGAATTTCAGTTTCCAGTTTCAACTGTTTTTTGAAAAATGCAACAATCATGTTGAGAGAGAGAGAGAGAGAGAGAGAGAGAGAGAGAGAGAGAGAGAGAGAGAGAGAGAGAGAGAGAGAGAGAGAGAGAGAACGAATTTAAGTTTCAACTGTTTTTGAAAAATGCAACAATCACGTTGAGAGAGAGAGAGAGAGAGAAACGAATTTAATTTCCAACTGTACTTTAAAAAATGCACTAATTATATTGAGAGAGAGAGAGAGAGAGAGAGAGAGAGAGAGAGAGAGAGAGAGAGAGAGAGAGAGAGAGAGGCAGGCAGGTAGAGGAAGGGAGGTATTAAGTATTCCCTCTAACTGGTACAAGAGAGGCCCTACCTACTAAATCAAAGAGCATAATTCTTAAATCTAATAAATTAATTATTAAATTTTTCCTTAAATTTTGAAAAAATTGCTAAAAACTGACCAGTCTTAGAGTCTCAGAGAAAAAGTAACTTTGTAAAAAAATAATTACCTCCAAAATCTTAGAAGCAGCCAGAAGTCTTACAGAGTCAGCAAAATTAGCGACCACAGATACAAGTAAAAAATGCGCAGAAGTTTCTTCGGCGCAATCGAGTTTTCTGTACGGTCGCTACAGCGTATAATCAAGGCCACCGAAAACAGATCTATTTTTCGGTGGTCTCGGTATAATGCTGTAAGAGCCGCGGCCCATGAAACTTTAACCACGGCCAGGTGGTGGCTTATCTTAAATCGTTACCAGAAGCATGATTATGGATAATTTTAATCTTAAATGAAATAAAAACTACAGAGGCTAGAGGGCTGCAATCTGGTATGTATGATGATTGGAGGGTGGGTGGTCAACATACCAAATTGCAGCCCTCTAGCCTCAGCAGTTTTTAATATCAGAGGGCGGGCAGAAATAGTGCGGACGGACAGACAAGCCGGCACAATAGTTTTCTTTCACAGAAAACTAAAAGAGATGCGTTAAATAGTAATCACCCTGAATATAATCTTACGAACAGGTTTCATATTGTTGACGATCTCAATAACTCTTCTGGACAGCAAACGCCGAATCAATCCGCCGAGTGTCCTCGTGATAAGTCAACAAAGATGCGGAAATTACGGAGAGAGGGATTCCCGTGACGTAAATCACTTGTTGATTTGTAATTACGCTCGAGGGAAATGAATACAGAGACCCGTTATGAGTGATGCTGCGTTATGACAAAATAATGAACGCGATGGCAGAATGAAATTTCCTATCTTTTGATAGCAGTTTGCTACTGTTTTTTTCCACCTGGATTTTTAGACTGAACTGCCTTTGACTCGCAAAAGAGGTGAACAGTTTATGATTTCTTTAGTTTTCTGTGAAAGAAAACTATTGTGCCGGCTTTGTCTGTCCGTCCGCACTTTTTTCTGTCCGCACTTTTTCTGTCCGCCCTCAGATCTTAAAAACTACTGAGGCTAGAGGGCTGCAAATTGTGATGTTGATCATCCACCCTCCAATCATCAAACATAACAAATTACAGCCATCTAGCCTCATTAGTTTTTATTTTATTTAAGGTTAAAGTTAGCCATAATCGTGCTTCTGGCAACGATATAGGATAGGCCACCACCGGGCAGTGGTTAAAGTTTCATGGGCAGCGGCTCTCACCGCATTATACCGAGACCACCGAAAGACAGATCTATTTTCGGTGGCCCTGTAGCAGCTGTACAGAAAACTCGATGGCGCCGAAGAAACTTCGGCGAGTATTTTACTTGCTTTATTAAAAGCTACTATAACTTACTTTACATGCAGGAGCCAACCCCAACCTGCCACAATCCTTCTTACTTTACAGTCAGGCGGTTTCCAGAGAGAGAGAGAGAGAGAGAGAGAGAGAGAGAGAGAGAGAGAGAAAAAGAAAACTATTACGGAAAACTGTAAGAAACGCTGATAGCAATCTTCAGGCACGCCCAGATTTATAAGGGGGAAAAGAGAAAGACGGTGGAAGGGAAAGGAAGGGAGAGGGTGTGTATTACGAATAATAACACGAACGGGAGACCGGAGCCGGAATCCCCGAGGAAAACGCAACGCGAAGCAGACAAGGCGAAATATTTACTGCTGGGAACAAAAGCGCTGCAGATTTCGGAGAGGAAATGGAAGTCGAAAGTTAGGTATACCTTGGTTTAACCAGACCACTGAGCTGATTAACATCTCTCCTAGGGCTGGCCCGGAGGATCAGACTTGTTTTACGTGGCTAAGAACCAACTGGTTACCTAGCAACGGGACCTACAGCTTGTTGTGGAATACGGACCACATTATACCGTGAAATGAATTTCTTCTAGACTTATTTTACGTGGCTGAGAATCAATTGGTTACCTAGCAACGGGACCTACAGCTTGTTGTGGAATCCGGACCACATTATACCGTGAAATGAATTTCTTCTAGAATTATTTTACGTGGCTGAGAATCAATTGGTTACCTAGCAACGGGACCTACAGCTTATTGTGGAATCCGGACCACTTTATACCGTGAAATGAATTTCTTCTAGACTTATTTTACGTGGCTAAGAACCAACTGGTTACCTAGCAACGGGACCTACAGCTTGTTGTGGAATCCGAACCACATTATAGCGAGAAATGAATTTCTGTCACCAGAAATAAATTCCTCTAATTCTTCATTGGCCGGTCGTAGGATCGAACGCAGGCTCAGCAAAGTGCTAGCCGAGAACGATATCGACTCGTCCAACAAGGGACTAGGAAATGGAAGTATTTATACACCTATGCACAAAAGAAGCGTTGCTGATCAATACGACGTCAAAATTGGTATGTCGATCACCCACCCTCCAATCATCAGACATACCAAATTGCAGCCCTCTAGCCTCAGTAGTTTCTATTTTATTTAAGGTTAAAGTGAGCCATAATCACAATAATAATAGTAAATAAATCGAATGATACAGATTCAAGGGAAATCCCCCTTCCTATTTTCAGCGAAGTCGTGCAATATTTCACAGAGTGCGTGTGATATGTGCAAATCTTACGCGGAAGTTCGTTCTTCCTAAAAAAAGAAAAAAAAATAGAAAAGAGAAGCCCTTTACATCATTTCCTCAGGGGAACAAAAATTGATAAACGTGAAAGCTGGATGTGGAAGTGTTTAGTGAGGAAAGCGTTCCGTAGCCCCGGTTAACAGGAGAAACAATTATTCCAGCCATACAAGGGAAGAGGGGGAGTTAAATAAAAATGCAATTAGAGGGGATTAGTTTACCAAAAGGGCCCTTGGGGTATCTGACACGCCTGAGAGAGAGAGAGAGAGAGAGAGAGAGAGAGAGAGAGAGAGAGAGAGAGAGAGAGAGAGAGAGAGTTATGTCAGTGCGAGAGCAAATAAATATAGGATAGGGGAATATGTGAGGTAAGGGAAGTGAGAAATGCTGAATTGAATTGGTTAGGTGTTCAATATATCATGTCATGCAGTAAAATGAGGTATTTAAAATATCATACACCTTATATATATATATATATATATATATATATATATATATATATATATATATATATATATATATATATATATATATATATATATATATATATGCATTATTTATATAAATATAATATATACACACATATACATATATATATATATATATATATATATATATATATATATATATATATATAATTACAAAATGGATTCATGTATATGTATATATATATATGTATAAATAAAATTTATATATTATATATATGAATCAATTTTTTTAATTATATATATTTTATGTATACAGTATATATACATATACATGATACATATATATATATTATATATAATGTATGTATGTATGTATGCATGTATGTATACATCACAAACACATACAAACAACTGTGTTTACATTTGTACAGAGATTGACGACAAGATCATACGAAGGTTAGTAAGTAGATGGTTTTATTAAATTTCTATCGATTACCGCCAGAACAAATAACTGTTTCCGTAAACACACAAAGTCGCAGAAACAACGCTGCACATATCTGTCCGCGTGCTGCATCGCTGTGCATGCGTTCGTATGCTGCGCGCGAGCGCATTTTGCAGTGGCTCCAATCGTCGTTAATCTTCTTCAGCTGCCGAGAGAGAGAGAGAGAGAGAGAGAGAGAGAGAGAGAGAGAGAAATAGAATCTTGAATAACCAGCTGATGAATAATTTATCGCTGGTTTACATCAGCCAGCTGAGGAAAATACGTCAGTTTTTCTTGATTTTTTCCCTCAGCAGAGAGAGAGAGAGAGAGAGAGAGAGAGAGAGAGAGAGAGAGAGAGAGAGAGAGAGAGAGAGAGAGAGAGAGCTCATTTAAATTCTAGTCTTTTCCGCCTCATTCCTCTTCTTTATCTTTCAGGAGACCTTCTGTACCTTCATTGTTCAAAAACACTTTCCTTGTATGGCCAACGTTTATCAATTTCGAATTGAATATAGAATTTAGGCCAAAGGCCAAGCACTGGGACCCATGAGGTCATTCAGCGCTGAAACGGAAACTGACAGTAAAAAGGTTTGAAAGGTGTAACAGGAGGAAAACCTCGCAGTTGCACTATCAATCAATTGTTAGGAGAGGCTTGAGGACAGTAAGATGGAAGAAAGAGAGTATGGAAGGAGGTACAGTAAAAGGAATGAAAGGGGCTGCAGCTAGGTAACGAGGGGACGCTTCAAAGAACCTCAAGTAATGCCTACAGCGCACCGCATGAGGTGCACTGACGGCACTAACCCCCTACGGGGTATTTAGTGAATAAACTTGAATTGAAATTTGTCAGTATATTTCATGGAAAGCTTAGAAGAGTTTTTGTTAAACCGATCTTGACAAACGTTACCGAAAATGGCATTCGTGAGACGCGTAGAAATAAATCACGCCTTGAATTTTTCATTTATTTTTTATTTGCTTTTCTTTGTTTCCCGCCCCCAAAAACAGAACGTATATGAAGCTCTAGAAATTTGTCAGTATATTTCATGGAACGCTTAGAAGAGTTTTTGTTAAACCGATCTTGACAAACGTTACCAAAAATGGCATTCGTGAGACGCGCAGAAATAAATCACGCCTTGAATTTTTCATTTATTTTTTACTTTTTTTTTTTTCCAAAATAGAACTTATATGATGAAGCTTTGAATGGCATTCTGTCAGCACATGGCATCCAACGTTTACTGGAGGTTAATGCAAGGAACGTTTCCTTGCGGCTGCACATTTTAATCAGGTAGCGAGGAGGGCCTTTTATTAAAACAAATATTCTCGCCGCCTTTTCCTGGAAATATTTCTGACAGTCGTAGCCTAAAAATAGTGAAATTTATTCGGAAATTTAATGAAAAATAATGTTGTTTGTTCTCCAGCTAATGGATTATTCTTATTGAAAAGAAGCCTCGTGGGCTATTACGCATTTATTTTAGTCGTGGTATCATGTGTCGTTCATTTTGTAAAAAAAAAAAAAAATAAATAAAATACAAGAGTGATATAGTTATAAGGCGGAGAATTCTCACTTTTTTTTGAGTTTCTTTTATAATATCCTTAACATTTTATGTAATAAAATAGTACATACCGTCTTTTTTTTATACAGTTTAAAACTGGTTCTCAATTTTGACTTGTTATCTGTATAGCTCTTCAACTGTTGCATTGATTTATTACATGCATTAATGTAACTGCGTGCGTACATAGTCTATGTTTTAGGAAGTATTCATCATGTGTAAATTTTAATGAATCTTACCGTGAATATTTCCATTAAACTTGTAAAATGATTTTTGCTGCCAATATACAATCCTGTTCTAAAAGATTCCTTGGTTGACTATGGCAATTATCAATTATTCTCTACTTCAAAAAAGGTCCTTTCAGGATTCCCCTTGTCCTCTGTGACCCAGTGGGTTAGTGCGTGGAACTCTTTCTGCAATGTCGGATTTCGAATTCTGTTGAGATGTTCCGACGTTTCACTGGCCATTATTATTATTAAGAAGCTTAACCGGACCACCAAGCTAAAATTCTTAATTTTGTCAGATCTGCCCGTAATACTGACCAGTGCTGGGGATTTAATACTCCCTCACTGAATGCTAAGCTGTGAAAATTCTTCAAGAATTGAATTGAATATAGAATTTAGGCCAAAGGCCAAGCACTGGGACCTATGAGGTTATTCAGCGCTGAGACGGAAATTAACAGTAAAAAAGGTTTGAAAGGTGTAGCAGGAGGAAAACCTCGCAGTTGCACTAAAATCAATTGTTAAGAGAGGGTGGAAAGTAAGATCGAAGAAAGAGAATATGAAAGGAGGTACAGTGAAAGAAACGAAAGGGGTTGCAGCTAGGGGCCGAAGGCACGCTGCTAAGAACCTTAAGTAATGCCTACAGTCCACCGCACGAGGTGCATTGACGGGGCTAACCCCCTACGGAGAAAGTCTTTTGGAGATATTAGCTTGAGAAAGACTAATGATATTTGATTTAACATTTTCTACTTTTTATATCTTCACATGCATTTATGTTCTCTTGTGACGGCTTTAGCATAAGTCAACTGAATCATTATGGTAAAAAAGGTATTTACAAGTCACACACGGCCTAATTTTTTGATTCAGTTCAATTGAAGCCCAATGATACTTGCTGGTCTATAACAGCAGTCAAATCCAACATTTTAGTTCGAGTTATCAGTGTCTGGCCTAGATTATCTGCCAGTATTTATAGGTCTATGATATAGGTCCCGAGGTGACAAAGTCTAGACCTACAGTACATTATTTGCCAGTTTTTATAGGTCGGTGATATAGGTCCCGAGGTGACGAAGTCTAGATCTAGATTATTTGCCAGTTTTTTTATAGGTCTATGATATATGTCCCGAGGTGACGACGTCTAGACCTAGATTATTTGCCAGTTTTTATAGGTTTATGATATAGGTGCCGAGGTGACGAAGTCTAGACCTAGATTATTTGCCAGTGTTTATTTAGGTCTATGATATATGTCCCGAGGTGACGAAGTCTAGACCTAGATTAAATGCCAGTGTTTATATAGGTCTATGATATATGTCCCGAGGTGACGAAGTCTAAACCTAGATTATATGCCAGTGTTTATATAGGTCTATGGTATAGTCAATCCTCATAAACCTCACAGCTGTTCAATGGTAGCCTTTACCTTATCGACTAAAAATTCATTACCACCACAAATATTACGAAAGAACATATCGTAGTCTGCTGATATAATTGAATCTAATGTAAAGTAAATCACTGTTAATCAGTTCTCTATTCAAAGCACCAAAACCATCCGCTTGACGCGAAATCAGTTGAAAAATCCAACTGCGCGAAATATACAAAGACTCACATCCCCTTTAATAATAAAGGGGTCTCGGACTCTACTGGAACAATAAACGATATACAGAGAGAGAGAGAGAGAGAGAGAGAGAGAGAGAGAGAGAGAGAGAGAGAGAGAGAGAGAGAAACTGCATGTAATGTACAGTAAGGCGTTATCCGCCATGCACTACTTGCCTTTTTAACTCGATTCCCTATCTAAAATGTTCGAGGAAGTTGTGGCTTTCTTTCTCGCGGGAATAAACTAAGCTTTTTATGTCGTTTCCTCTCAGTTTTCCTTCCACAGTCTCGGATGGCCAAAAACTTTCCAATGATTGTATACCACTCCCTCCCCCCACCTTCACCACCCCATGGGAACTCCCCTCCTCCTCCTCCCCCACCCACAATCCCACAAGCCTCCCCTCCTCTCTTCCTCACCTCCTGTTCGTACTCTACGTACCCCTCCTCGTCCTTCCTGGTCTCCGCCTCTTTTCATTTTCACCTGAAATCTCCTCGTCTGCCCAAAATGACGAAGTCTTTCCGAGTCTCGTTTCTACGAATCTTTTCAGCCGCGTTCTTTCATTCATTATACCTCCCATTATTCTTATTGCTCTTGTTTACTCGCCCCCTATTGTTGCAGCGTTTTCTTCGCCACGCCTCGCGAGTCTTCCTCTCTCTCTCTCTCTCTCTCTCTCTCTCTCTCTCTCGCAGTTCGTCGCTTTCATTGTTATTTCTCTCTCTTTCTGTTTTTAGCAAAATCAAGCTCTTTCCTTCCCCGCTTCTCTCAGCCGCTCTATGCTCAAAACAAATATCCCTTAACCACTTTATCCACAGCGGGCCTTGTTGCCCTCGCATCCACTCGGATTTCTCAAAACTTTTCCTGTACGTCATTCAGTATTTTCCAATTCCCCGCCTTGCAACAGTATCTCTCTCTCTCTCTCTCTCTCTCTCTCTCTCCTCCTCGGATATTTGGGTAGCAGAGCGTTGCGCAGCAAATATTTATCTATCAACAGTAGTTTCAGCGTCATTTTGCGAGGTCATGCGCAGTGCTGCATGACGCTGCCAAAGATAATTAAAAAATGTGTATAAAAATAAAATAAATAAATAAATGAAAAATGCAGCACTGGGATGGTATGGTGCGTTAACACACTGATAGTTTTTGCTGCTATTTTGTTGTGCTCGTAACAAAGATAGCGGACTTAGTACTATGCTACAGAGTATATCTGTAATCCAGAGGTTTGACCGAATTACGTACGTTGTAAAAGTCTCTCTCTCTCTCTCTCTCTCTCTCTCTCTCTCTCTCTCTCTCTCTCTCAGATACTTCAATAACGAGAAATTTTTTCTCTCTCTCTCTGCCAGATACTTCAACAACTAGAAATTTCTCTCTCTCTCTCTCTCTCTTTCTGCCAGACACTTCAACAACTAGAAATCTCCCTCTCTCTCTCTCTCTCTCTCTCTCTCTCTCTCTCTCTCTCTCTCTCTGCCAAATACTTCAACAAGAAATCTCTCTCTCTCTCTCTCTCTCTCTCTCTCTCTCTCTCTCTCTCTCTT
The DNA here is from genome assembly GCF_040412425.1 of Macrobrachium rosenbergii. NCBI lineage: Eukaryota > Metazoa > Arthropoda > Malacostraca > Decapoda > Palaemonidae > Macrobrachium > Macrobrachium rosenbergii. Next base: position 33,890,897 of record NC_089753.1, on the reverse strand, counting down.
TCGATGCCGGATACTGGAGATAACACGCAAACCATCATAGTGATGAATGCGCAGGGTTTAGTTTCGAGTAACTCAAAAAGAAAGATAGAGTTCTTAGAAGAACTAACCCAAAATGAAAAAAACAGAAATAATGAATGTAAGTGAAACCTGGTATTCCCAAAAGACTAGTAATGATGATCAGATAAAGGGTTTCCAAACTTACAGATCAGATAGACAAAATAGGAATCAAGGGGGAACCGCGATATATGGGAGAGACGCCAATCAAGGTAAAATCTGTGAGAAATATAGTAACACAGAATGTGAATTAATAGCGGTAGAATTTGAATCTGAAAAATTAGTGAACATCGTTATATACAGTAGGAAGGTATTTAACTCTGATAAATTTGAATCAATAAACTATGGTGATAAAGAAGGAATGCTATATGCATATAAGGGACCTAATAACGAGACAATCACAAATAGGGAAGCAGTTAAAGACCTTGGTGTGATGCTGAATAGGAATATGCTATGCAATGATCAAATAGCAATACTATTGGCAAAATGCAAAGCAATGATGGGAATGTTGTTCCGGCACTTCAAAACAAGAAAAGCCGAACACATGATTATGCTTTACAAAACGTATGTACGTAGTCCACTTGAATATTGCAATATGATATGGTACCCACTCTACAAAAGGATATTGCACAAATAGAGAGTGTACAAAGGTCCTTTACAGCTAGAATAGAAGAAGTTAAGGACCTTGACTACTGGGAAAGACTACAATTCTTAAAATTATATAGTCTCGAAAGGAGAAGAGAACGCTACATGATAATACAGGCATGGAAACAGATAGAAGGAATTACCGAAAGCATCATGGAGCTAAAAACATCAGAAAGAGCAAGCAGAGGTAGAGTAATAGTGCCCAAAACTATACCAGGAAAAAAAAAAAGTTAAAGTTTAACCAGACCACTGAGCTGATTAACAGCTCTCCTAGGGCTGGCCCGAAGGATTAGATTTATTTTTACGTGGCTAAGAACCAATTGGTTACTAGCAAGGACCTACAGCTTATTGTGAATCAACCACATTATAGCGAGAAATGAATTTCTATCACCAGAAACAAATTCCTCTTGTTCTTCACTGGTCGGTCGGAGATTCGAACCACCAACTGAGTGGTAGCTGAGAAACGGAACCCGCACCAGCATCAATAATGCAGCGATTATTCAATGCATTACCAGCTCATCTGAGGAACATATCAGGAGTGAGCGTATATGTGTTCAAGAATAAGCTCGACAAATATCTAAGCTGCATCCCAGACCATCCAAGATTGGGAGATGCAAAATATACCGGAAGATGCATTAGCAATTCTCTGGTAGACATCAAAGGTGCCTCACACTGAGGGACCTGGGGCAACCCAAACGAACTGTAAGGACTGTAAGGACTGTAAGGACTCTCTCTCTCGATGCCAGATACTTGAACAAGAAATTCTCTCTCTCTCTCTCTCTCTCTCTCTCTCTCTCTCTCTGCTACTTGAACAAGAAATTCTCTCTCTCTACTCTCCAGATACAACAAGAAATTCTCTCTCTCTCTCAGCTCTTCGTTGGACGAGTCTGCAGAACTGTGGACTGGCACTCGCCAGGCCCGAGTTCGAGTCCCCGGCCGGCTGATGAAGAGTTAGAGGAATTTATTCCTGGTGATAGAAATTCATTTCTCGCTATAATGTGGTTCGGATCCCACAATAAGCTGTAGGTCCCGTTGCTAAGTAACCAACTGGTTCTTAGCCACGTAAAATAAGTCTAATCCTTCGGGCCAGCCCTAGGAGAGCCGTTAATCAGCTCAGTGGTCTGGTAAAACTAAGGTACACTTAACTTAACTTCTCTCTCTCTCTCTCTGTATGTCAGATATTTCAACAAGAAATCAACCATAACAAAACGATTTACTGACAGGAAACCACCGACGACTTGGTATCCCGAACCTTGATATTTAAAAGTCAATGAAGAGGCACGCAGAACTGAAATACATAAGCTTCAGCACAGACCACGCTAAAACTCGCAAGCACATTATTTTTGCGTTGCGAATCAGTCGACTCTTAAAAGAAAAAACTCGATCCCCAAAAGAAAGCTAAGCCCAGAAAAATGAATTTCTTTCCGTAATGGCCCACGAGGAAGATAACTGCCAAGTCACAAATCACGATTAATGACAAACTAACGAGCTCGGGCGAGGGGTTAGAGGACCACGGGGGGGTCCCGCCCCCCGAAAAAAAAAATTCCGTAAGGGATCTTTGCTCATTGCAGGGAACATCTCTCGGTTCCCGGATTTGCACACACACGCACATATATATTTATATTTATGTATGTTTGTACGTGTACACACACATATATATATATAACATGCACACACAAATATATACGAGCATTCATATGTATAACATATGTATATGTATTATATATATTATATACATACTCACACATATGTATACATACATGTATATATATTGTATATATTATATATATATATATATAAAAATATAAATATATATATATATATATATATTATATATATATATATATATATATATATATATATATATATATATATATATATATATATATATATATATATACAGTATACTCACACGTACATACATGCATTTACATATATACACACAAATAAATAAATATGTATATATATATACAGTATACATACATATATAATGTTACATACAACGAGACACCCAACCTGAAACTGAACTGAGCCTCCGGCATCTGGGAGTCGTGGCCTTTGCATAGCAAATGCCATGTTGTTGTTCCAGCAAATGACGCTGCAGAAGAACTAAGCAAAACAGTTCGAGATCTTGCAACAAAGAATCGTGACGCCGTGCATGAGGAATTTTTCTGGGATGCTTCAGAAACTGTAACGGCAAGTTCTGAACATGCAGAGAAAACTACAAGCTTTAACATAATACATTTGATACGCAGGCATTCACACGTACACTTTATATATATATATTATACAAACACACACATATATATAGGCCTATATAAGTAAATCTCCCATACAAGTATATATTATATTATATATATGTATATATATGTATATATAAGTATATATACATAAATATATATTTCATATATACATATATATCATCTATGGGGTGAGTCTAGGCCTAAGAGGTTTTAGGCTTTGTTACTCCATTACCCAGTCGGCTAACCCTAGTCACAAGAGGTACACTGCAATGATTTTCTTGGCAATGATCACTCAGGTAAATAAATCTGAAATATTAAATAAAAAAAAGGGGGATTCACTCCCTGGCACTGAATACTCACCACATTGATGAGCTGAATGAACGCTAATCCAAAAGAAACCTTAACATTATGGGTCATATTCTCTACTGGCCGAATGAGCTTGTTGTATCCCCGGAAGAGATCGCGAACCAGTCTCTCCTCATCCTCGCTACACACTCCTGTAGGGGAAGAGAGAAATGAGGATAACTTGAGGAACAGAGATAACTTGATGATTGGGATGTTACGACATGAAAATAAATACAATTGGTTTAATTTTGGTTAGCGGAAATCTACTTCTTATGACAGGTTAGATTTGAATTGGATATAAAATTTTAGGCCATAGGCCAACCACTGGGACCTATGAGGTCATTCAGCGCTGAAACGGAATTGACAGTAAAAGGTTTGAAAGGTGTAACAGGAGGAAAACCTCGCAGTTGCACTATGAATCAATTGTTAGGGTTGAGGAAAGCAAGATGGAAGAAAGAGGATATGAAATGAGGTACAGTAAAAGGAACGAAAGGGGTTGCAGCTAGGGCCCGAAGGCATCCCGCAAAGAACCTTATGTAATGCCTGCAGTGCACCGCATGAGGTGCACTGACGGCACCAACCCCCCTACGGGGATGACAGGTCAGAGAACACGGTGGGAAAACGTATACATATCGTCTACAACTTGTCGTGAAGCCATACACCTTAAAATTAATCAATCTTAATGCAATGATTTGATTAACCAGCAGTTAATGAAATGAGCTACAATCATTTGACGGCAGATTCCTTTTACTGACAGGTAATAACGGGAAAATGAGTGACGCTGATTTTTTTTATGAAGCTGTGACAAAACGTGATTCAGGTGAGATTAGAAAAGAGCAACTTGAAAAACAAGGTCAGTATCTTGATTAATTATTCCTCCTACCTACTAGCTGATAATTTTAATTAAGTAAAAATAAGAGCAGTTCAGCTTTTCCGCAGAACGCACGAGACAAAATTAAAGGAATTTTATGCTTCATGACGTAGAGTGAAAAAAGACTGGCAGCACTTGATAAAAGTTAACAACTTGCTGACATTTATACCAAGAAGAAGGAAACGAAAAAAAAAGGTTGATAGCAACTTGGTGGCAGATTCCTTTTAATGTGAGGCAATGCAGAGAAATTAAACGCTTTATAGGGAAACAACAAATAGATGAGATTTTCCAAAAGTATAAATAAAGAAATAATCATTTCTGCTGCAGTAACACAATCGCTTAATGTTAAGATATATATATATATATATATATATATATATATATATATATATATATATATATATATATATATATATATACACATATATATATATATACATATATATATATATATATATATATATATATATATATATATATATTATATATATATAATTAAAATAATAATTTCATCTGCAGTAACACAATCGCTTCAAGTTAACAGGTATATAGGCCTATAGACATAAGAAATGAATTTGCATTCCTTAAGAGTAAAACAAACATGAAAGACAGTGTCATTCACCAGTATCTTATAATAATATTACTAATATTACTAACAACATACATAAACGTTAGGCATACAATTAAGAAGCGAAAAAGCAAAACCTTCGCATTAAAGACAAGTCAATACAAAGTCTCAATATGTTGTCAGATCGATACGACATTTAGTCTTAAATGGCATATATGTAGAAGCTCGGGTGGGATTATTTTCAAAACGGAAACTTAAGTGATACCTACGTATCATTGTATAAATGCATGATGAATACTGAATTGAATATAGAATTTAGGCCAAAGGCCAAGCACTGGGACCTATGAGGTCATTCAGCGCTGAAACAGAAACTGACAGTTAAAGTTTAAAAGGTGTGGCAGGAGGAAAACCTCGCAGTTGCACTATGAATCAGCTGTTAGGAGAGGGTGGAAAGTTAGATGGAAGAAAGAGAATATGAACGGAAGTACAGTAGAAGGAATGAAAGGAGTTGCAGCTAGGGGCCGTAGGCACGCTGCAAAGCACCTCAAGTAAAGCCTACAGTGCACCACATGAGGTGCACTGACGGCACTGTCCCCCTACGGGACAAAAGACAGACTCAACATGCTGAATATTAGACCAAACGAATTACGTGAGAAATGTTGAGAGGTAGAGAGCCATTTGCAAGTGATGTATTTTCGTCTATTCATCAACCCTAGTTGCAGCCTACTACAGACATATAACTATCAAGCGCATAATGTCCGTGTTTAATGCAAGATGGGAACAATCGGATAAGACATAACTGACTTAACTAATTCCCACTTGCCGGGAATCGAACCTGTAACCTTTTGTTGGTGAGGAGAGCAACTTAGCTACTAGAAAAGGTGTCTCTCTCTCTCTCTCTCTCTCTCTCTCTCTCTCTCTCTCTCTCTCTCTCTCTCTATATATATATATATATATATATATATATATATATATATATATATAAATAATAAGTTTTCTTTAGATATGATCGTCATAGTTACATCTTCACTTATAGGCCTAGGCCTAAAAGCAAGCATCGTGATGGAGCAGCAAGAGTACTAATACTTATTGGCCCCACTTTTACTGTAATCCTCTCACTTACACCACCTGTGTATTTGGAGGCTGACACACATGTTGTTGTAATGTAAGGGCCGGTGACGATAAGCTTAGTGAAGGCCTTACTTTCAGATCCTTACTTTGTTAGGATACTTTGTCAGTCTTGCCCTTTACGCATGTTAATGTGCATTTTGTATGTCATTAAGTGGTCATATACTGCTTTGTCTTATGTTGCTCTTCTTATTCTACGGATTAATATTATTATTCGCTTCATACAATCACGTTTTATAAATATTTCGCATGTTGCTCTTCTTATTCTACGGATTAATATCATTATTCACTTTATACAATTATGTTTTTTTATAAATATTTCGCCTTCTTTCCTATGTACTTTACATTTCACCCATATACTAGGTATATATATATATATATATATATATATATATATATATATATATATATATATATATATATATATATACACTGACTTTCTAGTGAAATTGAGAGGAATACAAAAATCATACTTGTCTAATTTTCGAAGGCTATAAAAATATTTTACTGAACTGATAGTATATTCACTCTAGTTGAAAGAGATCAACAAATTGTTAGACTGGTCAGTGTACGCACCTCCAAATCGAGCTATGAGAGAGAGAGAGAGAGAGAGAGAGAGAGAGAGAGAGAGAGAGAGAGAGAGAGGGGGCAAAGATGGGGAGGAATCTTCAGGAGAAATGAAAAGGACAATTGTCGCCCCCACCTCCACCCGCCCCATTTAACTTTCCAGCGGCTCGTCTGAAAATGAAAAGGGTGTAGAATCTGACGTAAAAGGTAAGGATGGAAGAAGTAGAGGAATTAGAAGAAGGAGAAGAAGCGGGCTTTCATGGGAGGAAGGGGGGAAAGGGTGGGGATTGGGGGGGAAGGATAGCATGGGGCCTCGTAGCTGAAGCGAGTGTTGGAGAAGGTTAGAGCAAACGTCTAGCAATGAAATGCTCTTTCGGTTGCAAACTCAGACCGACGTAATCTCTCGGGGGAATTCAATTAATTTGCAGGAAAAGAATGTAATTTCATTTGGAATGAGGACAGGTATCAGGCGTCTTTACTCCCTACTCCCTTCTAACCCCCTCCCCCGCCCCCTCTCCTCCCCTCGACCTACATAACACTCGCCCTTCGCTTCTCTCGGGTTCTTGAAGCTCCTCCTCTCCCCTCCCCCCACCTCACTTCTCTCTTTCGCTCCCTCTTCTCAGTGCCTGAGAGAGAGAGAGAGAGAGAGAGAGAGAGAGAGAGAGAGAGAGAGAGAGAGAGTGAGAGAGAGAGAGAGTGAGAGTTTTCTATATGTAGTTTCTTCGTTAAATGTGCTGTGTACATCAACTTCATACAGCGTATCATTGTTTCTCACAGAAACCTAATTTTCTTTTATGATTTAGTCTTATAAAATTTCTCTATCTCACCCCTTGAATGAGCCTTCATTGCGCTTGCGCTGACCCGTCCTACCTTTCCGCTTGCAATGTCCTTGGGGCTTTGGTAATTTGCCTCTGCCTTCTATGGCTGATTATCTCCCAGAGCCGCCAGGAAGGTCACTGCCCTCCGCACACAACCGCCTATCAACATGAAATTAATTCTCCTCTGATTACCCTCGACCTGTTTCAGGTGGTCTTCACAGAAGCAACTGATTGTTTGTCACTCTCATGTAAAATTGTCCATAGGGAATTCACTTCAGACTAATGCAATAAAATGGAACATTTTGTTCTATAACAGTATTGCTTGCTAATGAAAACCACTTCAAAAACGCATATATTCACAACTGTACCAACTACTCTATGCATGAAGCGAAATTCTACACAAGAGTCATGGCTAAAACTTGAATAGCAAATTAAATGGAAGTTACCTATTGCAAGTCCCATTAACAATGTTTACTTTACAGCAGTTAAAAGTTAGATTAAGATAAAATATATAAGAAGGCCCCGTCGTGGTAAAATACATTTTTCTGGGGGGTCAACCCCACTCTGACCGTTCCTCCCTTTTTTACATGCCTGTTTTTAGTCTTGCCTAAATATTCTTAAATACTTTTTCAAAGTCGCAGCCACGGGAGTCCGGTATACGGAAAAATATAAAAGAACATGAATTTTCAGTAACACGACTTAAAAAAGTATTATTTTCTTTAATACGTGAAACCGTTTTTATTCACTATATTTTTTTAGAGCTAACACGCTCCGGGCACTGAACAATGTTGCCAGACGTGAGATGACATTTTGATATAGGCCTAAGACGTTTCCAAGGCACCTGACACAGGCTATTTCTTCGATGTACAGCGTCCAGCAACGATTTGAATTATTGCAATTTAAGTTAAACTCACCCATAACGACTTACGCATCCCCTCCAGAGCTGAGCTGGATATTTGACAATCAAGACTACAAAACGATATAGGCTAACGCTGTTACCTGCAAATGGATAAAGTACATCCATCTGGGTATCGCCTATTTTTTTTTTCTTTTGTACACAAAAAATCCACTCGTGGTCATTATCATGACGCTATGTGTGAGCTGAATAAATAGAAACTACACATCGAAAAGTATTCCCGTTTTATTCATATCAATTGCTAACCTGCATTTTACACAGGAAATACTTTGTATTACTAGAAACCAATATACTGCTGTAACTGCCTGAATGGAAGCGGATCTGACGACGTCAACTGCTGAATAAGGAACGAACAGGGAAAACCTTCTTCTGATACAGTCCTGTCATACACTTACACAGAACGACTGTCAATTGCTAACGTTCCTGACCTGCTAATCACACAGATTCACACGTTCTTGATCACTGATTTCAAGCCATCTTGTACTGGTGGATTTTTAAGATCATTCCACCGTCACACTCATACTCTCCCTCCAAAAGACATCTGTAACCCTTCACGTGTGCATATTTATATATATATATATATATATATATATATATATATATATATATATATATATATATATATATATATATATATAATATATATATATATATATATAATATATATATATATATATAATATATATATATATATATATATATATATATATATATATTTATTATATATATATATATATATATATATATATATATATATATATATATATATATATATACCTTGGATCTTTTTCCCAGACAAATTAGAAAGGCATTGGTATGCCTTTTATAAAATAAAACGCAAAAGTTTCACTTTACCTAATGGAAGACTCAGGCTTTATCCATCATCAAAAATGCTGCAACTTGTTTTCTGGTTCACTTGAAGGTGCCTAAACATATTTGAGGCGTTCGAGTAAGTGTCCGTCGCAATTTCTCCCCTACAGTATGAAGCAAAGTTCGTGGTGATTCACTGTGAAGCAAACTTGGCCTAAAGCTTGAAAACATTACGATAAAAAACGCACATAATCAGCTGATATACTACGAGTTACGTCCACTACAGCGTCTGAAGTGTTACTCTATTTCTGGGGATTCCGTGATCATTGGTTTGCTGGTTGACGCTGACAGTCAGTGTTGCCATAAGTCAGTCATATAAAGATATAAATATAAGTATGTATATATAGATTATATATATATTTTTATATATAAATAAAGGGAAGTTACATCAATAACTGGCTTATGGCAACACTGACAGTCAGCGTCAACCCTCAGAGCAATGATCACGGAATCCCAGGAATCTGAATTATAACAACAGTTTAGAGTGAACGGCGTGCGAGACTTACCACGTAAGGTTTCATATAATTTTGTGCGTTTTTTATCGTGATCTTCCGAAGTTCCAGGCAAAATTTGCTTCACAGTGAATCACCACGAACTTTGCTTCATACCGTAGGGGAGAAATTGCGACGGGCACCGTAATCGGACGCCTCAAATATGTTTAGGCACCTTCAAGTGTCAAGTGAACTGGAAAACTTAAATTGTGGCAGTTCTGACGATGGATAAAGCCCGAAGCCTTCCATCAGGTAAAGTAAAACTTTTGTGTGTTATTTTATAAAGCATACCAGTGCCTTTCTAATTTGTTGGAGGAACGGATCCAGACTTATTTTATCATATTTAAAAAGATAAATAAGCTAGCCAAGGACTGATGTAGTATCTGTTCTAGGGAGGTAGGCCTATTTTCGGTTGCTGTGGTGTTAGACGTTTTCCATATGAATTTAAGACATAGGCCTTTGGCCTATGGTGAAGGTATAACGAATAAATTACCAACTTCAAAATAATTTCCTTAAGGTTAAAATATCCCCATTGACCAAAGTATTGTCGCTCCTATGTTTGTGGACTCCTTCCACGTTTGTGAGATGGCTTAGGTTAGGACAGGTCAAGGTAGCAGATGTGGGATCAAACCATTGTCTATGATGATTTCAGCATCTTGGTAACGTAGAAACTGATCCGAAAGGAGATTTTGAATGAAAGCCTCTCTTGGTTTGCCTCAGTTTAGTAAGGTTTTCGTTCGGTCTGCAGTAGGCCTAGGAGTGCATATGCCTATCAACACCACTTTTCATGTAACTAGTAAATCGGTTATTTTCCGTGCTATAGGTCAACGTCAGTATGTGAAGATGGGGGTACGTATTGTCAATAGCATTCTTGGTGAATGTGTAATTTGCCTAAGCAACGTTTCTGTAGGTTTGATGTATCCAGAGGTCGATAATAGACCCCATATCCCCATTAACACACTGCCACAATGGTCGTCTCTGGCACGAGGCCGGCTTGATCTAAAAAAAACAACCAACTAACCTACCTAGGGTATTCACACTTGAGTATTACATGAAATCACTTTACAGGGTCATAATGTATTGTTATAAAAAAACGAGAACCGCCTTCGTTTACGAATTTTGTCTAGAATTATCACTTTCAGCCTTTGGTGTTAGGCCTAGGTCTACATGTCCTCCCACTTTTTTTCTGGCTATCCCGTAGTTTTTAACTTGACCCCATTCATGGAATCCATCGCCATCATTCGGATAAAAATGATTATTAGTAGAAAGTTTAAAATGGAGAACGTTGGCCGCCGTCAAAACACGGGAGGTTGTCACATGCTAGTTTATCCCTTAACAAGATTCGTGTTCAGTCGGTCGAATCTAAATAGAACTTATCTTTCCGTAGATATGACTCGTCCGACTTCGTGCCTAATGACGTATAAAGGGAGTCGAGACGCATTTAATTCGGTCTTCCACGGTTGCAACGAGACTGACTGTTTGTGCGTGTGTTTGTGGGACACGGGTTAGAGGATGGGTGGTTGGTGCGGAGTGGTTTCTGTCTGGTAATCACTATTTGTCTTAAGCCTGTCGTTTGCTTATTTCTGTCGCCTGATGACTGGTTGGACTTCCAAGCCAATTGTCCTTTTTAAATTTAAATGCAATGTAATGCATTGAGAGAATTAGTAAAGTGGGTTGTAATGCTGAGGAGTTAGATAAGGTACGGGGGTTGGGGGAGGTTATGTTAGGCCACAAGTTGAGCGTAAGCCATTAAGCTATTAAGATTGAACTATTATTTATTTTTTTAGGTTTCATGTAATCACGAGCTATTATTCCTAATATTCATTAGTAATCTAAATGCAAACTCGTGTTCGAGCATCGGTAAATAAGACGAATCCTCCAAATAATATACATTACGTTGAGGAGGCCCATTCAGTGCTAATTACCTTGCATCCGAGGACATCGGACTCGATGGTAATAATGTATTGCGATTCAGTGATATAAAAATTCTCCAGATAAAAGCGTAACATTCAAAAGGTAAATAGAAATTTTCCTGATAAAAGCGTAACATTCAAAAGGTAAATAGAAAATCTCCTGATAATAGCGTAACATTCAGTAGGCAATTTCGCTGTTAACATGTTACACATAAATTTTAAACAAAATCACTATAACTAAGGGTCTACAATTGCATTGTAAATTGAAGCAAACTTAATAAGGTGTCAATGTAGATGATTATCACGTGGCTTATGATAAAGTAAAACATTTAATCTCCAACGATAAATATGGTTATCCTAGTGGACCTGTTTGTGTCAACTCAGCTTAGGCCTAGTCTATTTTAGGCTTACGGGTTTTTACTTCAATCGCTGTCTTTGGCTTTGCCATTATACTCGTTTAAAGAGAATATATGCAACAGCCGACGCATATATATATATTGAGTAACGTTGCTTATCGTTTACCTCGCTATCAAATATAGTTGAAGCATCCAAGTCTTTGTTACACAGTCATTTACGGTTACAAGAGGTGCATTTCAACGCATATATGGATTGTGCGTAAACAAACAGGATTTATTCCCATGTACATACGTATAAGCAGTTATCGTTGATTTTGATAGCACTGAATAATTAAAGTACCACTTCAATCAATTTTGTGGCCTTTTATAGTTCTTAGAAAATTTTTAAAAGGGCTCTAAAGATATTCACAGAGGGTGATACAGGTGAGTAGGCATGTACGAAGAAAGGCGTAAGAGCACACCACGGCATTAATGCTTCATTGAATCAGAACGCTAATAGTAGATAAATAAGGTATGAAGGAAAATGTTAGTGGTTATATTTTACCAAAACTGTGTAAGGTATTTTTGTTGGGCTGCGCTGAGGAAACCAAGGAGAAACAATACTTAACCTCACCCTCAGCAAAATATGAGGAATAGTGACGTCCGTACGTAAAATGACACTGCAGTCGTTTTAAAGCAAGTCTGCAGGTCCCTGGGATTACAGAGGATGGCAAAGTTGAGAGGATTAGCGGGAAAATGAGAAATTTCAACAACTCGTGCAAACCATCACTTTGGCGCTCCGTAAATACACGGCATAACTTTCGGCATGATGAGCAATAACGCTCGATAGAACCATGGTAGTTAGTATTGGTAAAGTTAATGGACATTAAAAAAGACAATGTATTTCCAACGTACCACAGAAGTTAAGATTACTTTAAAATGGCGTTAGACCAGGAAACTTGCTAACATACAGTAAATACGAGTATGATTAGCTTACGAGTAGTTGGATATATGTTCGCTCACTAGCCAGTGGCGTCCATGAATTCTCCTGCTATGGGTATTTTATAGTTTTGAGGCCGATTCTGAAAATCAGTATAGTCTTCCCAGAATCAACTATATTTCTTGATATTGAAGTGATATTCATTACAGCACTCGCCAGAGTTGTTACACTTACTTTTACAGTTCCGTAGGCCTATGGTAACAAGATGCTTTTAATGTTAAAGTTATTGTAATGTGATGCTGTTATGAGAATTTCATGCTTTTGTTTTTCAGTTTTCTAATGGATTTGACATTGTCATGTGCACTTAAGTACAATTTTTATTTTGTTTTTCATAATCCTTTTAATTCACGTTTCCGCCGCTGGTACTTCATTGGAAAATACAGAGCGGAAAGCATATTATTGTCTGTTTCTTAAACACATTTGTAAAATTTACAGCAGATATGATTTAAGAGACATTTCAGGAGAACCAGTTTCCATGAAGTTGGGATGGATAGGATCAATAGTGCACTGGTAAGAGCTCTAACGAGATTTGTGATCATGCCTTGAAGTTTGAATTATTATTATAAACAACCAACTCCAGCATCATTGTAAATTTGGTGAAGACTTACAGCATTCTCTTCCATATGATTAAATGTGAAACCCTGGAAATTACGATGAGAGTCATTACATGTCACTTGCCAAATAGTGGATATATACTAGGTAGGAACAGGGCAGTGATATGAGAAATTTTCGCGGTAACGACAGATCGCCATTTTCTTCATCTCTACTTAACATACCTATTGATAAGAGTTGACACTTACTGCCCACTATCTTTCATTTGTCCCTTGTAGGAAAAAACCAAATTTTGCACATTCATCTCTCTCTCTCTCTCTCTCTCTCTCTCTCTCTCTCTCTCTCTCTCTCTCTCTCTCTCTCTCTCTTCCACAGAGAAGGAGCATTTCTATTCTGCCTTCTGCTAAGCTAAAGTGTGACCATTTTTCATAGCAGAATCCATTAAAGGTTTATATTGATTTAAAACTCATAATTATGAGCCGGAAACCTTCCAGACAGCATTGCAAAACACTATGTATTGTTGCGAGTCATCTGTAAATTAACAGTGAAAAGCTGAAAATACAGTAATGTAGCTCTTGTAGGAGCGAAGGTACGCATAGATAAATACAGTATAAAGTGATTAGTAAAGAATAATTGTGAAGCGAGAAGTCAGTGGCGATTACGCCCATCACTGATGGCAACTTCACGTGTGTAGGCTCTCTCTCTCTCTCTCTCTCTCTCTCTCTCTCTCTATAATTATATATATGAGGTTATTAGCCCCTTGCCCATCTCCACCTAGACCGTGGCCTACCACAGTCTTCTAACCATTATATAGTTCCTAGTTCACCGTCTAGGTTAACAGAGTCACAGTGAAATTTTTCAGGAAACTCTCCTTAATAGTTCCATTTCCGTGGAATCGGTGTGGGATCTCTTGCCGGTCAGGTCATGTTTGTTACCTCCGAGAAAAAGAGAGAGGAGTTGTGTTTAAGGTCTTGTTTCTCAGGAGCTTTTTGATTAGGCCTAGTAGAAACATCAGCTTCGCTTGGTCCAGTGTCAGCACTTCCACTTTTACACTTTACATCTGGACGTGGATTCTAGGAGACGGAAAATCGTTGTGACAGAGATGAGGATGGCTCTTATTGCTAGAGAAGCCCAGTAATTTAATATATATTTTAAGTACTTTTGCTGGGTAAAGAACCAAATAGGCCTATAGCCTTTTCGTGTTAAACTTTGTCCTGAGTCTGTTGTACACTAACTAATTATTGTAATAAAAACTAGTGTTAATTTCTCTCTCTCTCTCTCTCTGATTCTGTTGTACATGAGGCTAATTGTAAAAACTAGTGTTTCTCTCTCTCTCTCTCTCTCTCTCTCTCTCTCTCTCTCTCTCTCTCTCTCTCTCTGATTCTGTTGTACACTAGGCTAATTGTAAAAACTAGTGCTTATCTCTCTCTCTCTCTCTCTCTCTCTCTCTCTCTCTCTCTCTCTCTCTCTGATCTCTCTTGTACACTAGGCTAATTGTAAAAGTAGTGTTTAACTCTCTCTCTCTCTCTCTAAACAAGCTAATTGTAAAATAACTCTCTCTCTCTCTCTCTCTGATTCTCTGTTGTACACTAGGCTAATTGTAATAAAAACTAGTGTTTATTACTATTCTCTCTCTCTCTCTCTCTCTCTCTCTCTCTCTCTCTCTCTGAGCCCAAGAGAATCCTTTTAAGTAGTCATTAACAGCAGGCTCGGTAAACACGACTAAAATAACTCCACTACTGTTTCTCCTTAGGAAGTTAAGTGTGTGTGTGTGAGTGTATTGACCCTGTTATATCTTAGCGGTCACAAGTTCAAAATACTTGAGACCTACAACGTCTTTTTTTTTTATTTTATAATTTTCGATGCATATCCATTCATTTTACCGATTATATATATATATATATATATATATATATATATATATATATATATATATATATATATATATATATATATCTCATACACTCAGTATGTGAGACAGTAGACTCAACACTGAAACAACGTGACAGGAACTGTTGTTATATATTTCCTTTTTTTTTTTTAGAGGTACAGAGTAGTTGAAACACAGGGCACAAGGTCATGTGGAAAAAGAAAAATTTGGAAAAAGACTGAATTTATTTATAGAATTCACGGTGGGGATATTTTAAGGAACTGTTGAGCTAACTCTCCTGTATAGAAATCAAGTGTGGATGTTGACTGAGAATGGAAGTAAAAATGTTGAAGCTGTTGAGAAGAACTCTTAGTTGGGCGATACCTGTGTGCTGAAAGAAGAATTGAAAGGACGAGAAAATTGGAGATAATTAGTAGTATTGACAAGGTTAGCCTAGGTGACAAGATGGATCTATTTCGATTGATTGGTTTCATGGAAAGATTAGAGTAAGATAGTTTACTGAAAAGCATACAATTCAGGAATGTTAGGAGAAGGGGTAGATAGAATTGGATAGATTTTGTTAAAGAGGTATTGGAGTGGAAGGGCCATAATATCCAGGAAGCAGGAGTTCATGCAGTATAGAGGCGAATGGCACGGTGTATTTGTGAAGGGTGGTTCGACGTACTGCTGATGGGCCCTCAGTATAGTTGTTTGAGTTAGCTATTGGATTGAGGTTTTCTTCACGGGTGGTTTATCTGCAATTCGTAAGTTAAAGTATAAATGTGGTAATGACTGATGTATTTCTTCTCTGTGGAAGCAATCCCTGCTATGGAGATAGTTTAATGATGCTGGAGTTCATATATATATATATATATATATATATATATATATATATATATATATATATATATATATATATATATATATATATATATACACACATACATACATACATACAGAAAGTCTTCTGCCTACTTTTACCATATACTCCTGTATTTATAACAGCCAGGGTGACCCTCCTCTCATCTGGGCTATTTTATCACACTTATTAGATAAAAATCTTGTCACTACAAAGCCTTAAACCCAGTTGAAGACTAAATGAAGAAACCTAACTCCAGAGCCCCCTCACGAGAGTTAGTGCTTCTTCGTTTGTTATTCATGTCGATTGAAGGCTTTGTGATGAAAAGTGTGTCCAGAAAGTGTGAGGAGATCGTAGAGGGCATTGTAGCAATTATAAATGCACTTACACAGATTATCCCCGTAGAGGGGCAGTACCGTTAGTGCACCTCATGCGGTGCTCTGTAGGCATTACTAAAGGTTCTTTGCAGCGTCCTTTCGGCCCCTAGCTGCAACCTCTTTCGTTACTTTTACCGTTCCTCCATTCATATTATCTTTCTTCCATCTCGCTAACTATCCCCCTCTTAACAAATATTTCATAGTGCAACTGCGAGGTTTGCCTCCTGTCACACCTTTCAGACCTACCTACTCTCAATTTTCTTTCCAGCCCTGAATGACGTCAAAGGTCCCACTGCTTGGCTTAAACTCCATATTCAGTTCAATTCAGCTCACACAGATTATCCTGTGGTATGTTATAGCGAAAGTCCTGCAGCGGTAGCCCTGATCAAGGTGCCAGGTGGAGCCAGTACAGTTTTCTATGAAAGGAGGGCGGAAGCCAATCAGGGGAGAACGGGGCTTCCATCTAATGGCGGTTTTGGGAAGTTTCAGGTTGAAAGTAACATTTACAACAGCCAAAGACCTCGGAGAAGTCTTTTTCTTTTGAAAAGGAATCCTCTTTTCTTTTTTCGTGTGTGTGTGGGGGATGGGGCCGAGACGGAAAATAAAAGAGGACAATAGATGGGGATATTTAAGGAAGAGGGGACAGAAAAGGGACTAAGGTAGCCTCGGGGTGCCGGACGATAGTCCAGAATGGTGGGTAGGACTGCTGGGGAGGGGTGCCGTGTGGCTGGGAGGGCCCTTGAAGGGTGACCAAAACGATTTACGTTGGTGGCTTAGGTTTTCTAGAATGATGAATGGTGGGAATTTAGTACTGAAACGAGAGAGAGAGAGAGAGAGAGAGAGAGAGAGAGAGAGAGAGAGAGAGAGAGAGAGAGAGAGAGACCCCTTCAATAGTAAAGCTTTAAAAAAATAATATAATATGCACAAATTGAAAACTGTGAACGGAGTGGCGGGAGATAACAAGACTTGTTAAAGAGGAGATCGTCATTTCAAGAAGCGCGTGTCGAATTCCATTTTGAGGTTTACATGAACAGAAAAAATATTATTTTCAGTGAATAGTTAGCTGCGTAATTTGGTTCCATTGTGGTGGTGCGACGGAGAAGGTTCCATTGTCTAAGAAGAAGAAGTAGAATTAGTCTGTATCCATATGAACTTATTGGCCAGTAAATGAAAAACTATTGAGAGATGTAGATGGAAGTTGGTCTTGGACAAGTAATATTGAGAGAGAGAGAGAGAGAGAGAGAGAGAGAGAGAGAGAGAGAGAGAGAGAGAGAGATAAGCTCACTGAATCTTTGTTTTAGTCTGTGGGAATAAAAGAAAATGTTAAATACATTTAAAGTTACAATCACGACGCGTTTATGAAACTGATTCAGGATTCAGACACTGACAACAAAATGTATAATAAAACCTGGAAATAAAAGTTTTATGAGGCCATGCACTTCATCCTCTGTCCGTACGCGCACATGCGTTGGCAGAAGAATAGCTTAGCCCCGAAGAGTCTTAATGGTTCTGTCATGGCGAAAAACTCACTTTCGGAGGCGAGCTGTGCAATTCGAAGGAAGCGAGAATAAATATTAAAAAGGAAAGTCCTTGGCCGGGAATTAGGCCTAGCCTGTACCAAAGCGAAATCCAGGTAAAAAAAAGTCACAGCTAAAAAAGTCACGGGAAAAAGTCACATTAATCTTTCCTAGATAGTGACCCCCAAAGGGTTTTAACCCGGTATATATCCATGTAGGCCTATTCACCTTTACGGCTTGTTTAGTATAAAAGCCCGTTGGGGATTACCGTAAAAACTTAAACAAAAGACTGTAAATATAAAAATAATGACCCCCCAAGAAATATAGTGATTTTTTTCCCGTGACTTTATTACCGGCCACCATAAATTAATGTGACTTTTTTCCCCCGTGACTTTTTTCCCCCTAGCCAAAATTATAACTTTTTCCCCCGCTACTTTATTTCCGCCCACCCCAAAGCTACCAAGGTTGTGTCCAGGTTGTCAGTTTGATTTGTCCTTTTGTTGGAAAACCAAAAGAGTCTTTCGAGATGATTAACATATTCTCTTCTGCTACATGAACTCTCAAACTATTCGGATGTCGGATGAAATGGACCTTTCATTTTTGAACTTTTAGGAAGGGGTAAGTAAAGAATTTAAGAACTCTGCAAAGTTGCAGTGCTTCGGACATTCAAGATTTTTTTGTTCGTTTTGCGAAGGATTTTGAACGCTGTTGAAAATGAGGGAAAATACGAGAATATCGTTAATCTTTTTTTATGTAATTGTTTAAAATACGTTTATGAGAGTAAACGAACAACTAAGTGTGTGTACTTCATTTTCCGAAATAGAATGCGTCAAAATATTTCTAAACCCCGTAACGGGTAGTGCTATCAGTGCACCTCTTGTGGTGCACTGCAGGCATTACTTAAGGTTCTTTGCAGCGTGCCTTCGGCCCCTAGCTGCAGCCCCTTTCCATCCTTTTACTGTACCTCTTTTCGTATTCTCTTTTTCCATCTTACTTTCCACCCTCTCCTAACAATTGATTCAAATTGCAACTGCTTTGAGGTTTTCCTCCTGTTACACCTTCCAAACCCTTTACTGTCAATTTCCATTTCAGCGCTGAATGACCTCATAGGTCCCAGTGCTTGGCCTCTGGCCTAAACTATATTCAGTTCAGTTCAAGGTATGGTGCTTTGGGTAGGTTGATCTGATCTGGAATGACCCTGTGGATAACAATTAGCATCAACAATAACAGTAACAATAACGATACTGTAAGTGTTGTAAGAAGATAGTAGTATGATGATGAACGTGCCACGTTCCTTGTACCTCTGTTTACTGTATGAAAACGCTGTCAATAAAACTGCGTACCTTGTCAGTGTTTAGGGTTACAGTCTCGTAAATTTTGAGTACCAAGTATGGAAAAGCATCCAGGCATCGTTTATCGGAATTTATTGGTTGTTTCTTTTATTAACTTTTATAGGGGGTTACTCTCGAAAGGGATCTGATTGCATCACCAGTCGTGCTTGCTAAGTATACTTCAAGCTTAGTGTGCCTTCGCATTGTAATAGCTGAGGTGCTTTTGTACGAAACTAAAATGCTTTGAGCAACATATTGGATAAATTTTTTCTGATCAATTGGGAGTTTTGTAAGGCGCTGTTTCATTGGTTATGTACAAATTTGCCTTAGATTTACATTGACAAATCACTGCCTATACTTTTAATATACAGTTTTCAGTATTTGTCATTCGCCGGTAAGCACTCACAAAGATTAACATCGCTTTCATATCTGGAATCATTAGATTTTAGTTCAATGTTAAGTTGAAAAATAATCACAAATTTATCACACTGTTTCTCAACTTAATATTGAGCTAAAGTCTAATGATTCCAGATATGAAAGAAATGTTAATCTTTGTGAGTGCTTTACCGTCGAATGCCAAGAATGACCCATCACTTGACGTGTGACTGTATCGTTTGGCTCAGTGCCATTCATTAGACAGCTTTCAGGCAGAACAGATTTCATGTTGGCATTCATGTTGCCGAAGGTGGATATGTGCTTTTTCGTTTAGTGCCGCACAAACTTTTAGGGCCCAAGAGGATTGGCGAGAGAAGGTGCTGTTTGATCGAATATATGTTGTTACTTTTTTTTTTTTTAGTAAATTCATACAATTGATGCTTCAGATCGACGTCGAAAGATAATGTTTTTGAAAGTTGCGTAAACATGAAACAGGAGCTATGGTTTTCAAGCTAAAGGTTAGATAAGAGACGCAATAAAATTTCCGTGAATTAGATATGCAATTTGGCAAGTTTTTTTTCGTGAGAGGTAATATTTTCCCCAGTTTCTTTAGCCAGGTTAGAGGCATCAATCATTGATTGTTTTAAGCTGACAATGTTTATAAATCTAAATATTTGAACTCTTTGACTATGGATTTCACAGAGTTATTATGTAATAGTTCGTTTTAAAACAACGATGATTTTAAGTCTTTTAAATTGTGTAGGATTATATGGATGAAGTTTTACTTAGATTTTCCTTGTAAACTTTTATCATTTTTACCTCTTGAATAATATATTGGTCTTGTACTTTTCTTTTCACTTATTGTACACTTTAATGAGACCTGCTTCCCATTTCCGTGTAGGCTGAACTTTTTAGTTCACTAAGACTGACCTAAACACAGTCCAAATAAGATTCTCTTCTAGAGGATTTAAGGATGATGGCACATTGATATGCATTATGGGTTTCAAAATAAGAACTTTCATTTCATTTCCAGACAAGATTACCTGCCTATAATCATTTAATAATTGCTGCCTAAAATAGAAAATTGACAGTACGAATTAATCACCTGACTCAAGTTTAGTATCCATTCTGAAGAACTATTACTAAGCAGCGTTGGCTGCACTTTTTTTTCTCCCCTCGAATACTAAAGGACGCTGCGTCCGTCAGAAACGACGCAAACACCATCCCGACCCATGACCTTGGTTTGCCGAATCGTAAAAACGCGTGCCCTAGAAGTTTCTTTAACTGTGCCAGTTCTCTCTGCTTTATGTCCCTGTCTGTCGGTCTGAGCACCTCGTTTCCCTCAATAAAGTTGGTTTGGCCCAACTTTTGGGGGTGGACGCTTTGCAAAGAGGATTTCAATAAACGAGTTAACGGCGCGAGAACTGGGCCAGTATAAACGTTCGCGAGTGTCCTTAGACGCCCTACAAACTTCGAATGAATTAAACTTTCAGTATTTTTATAGCTTCAGTCTGTGATTTATAGCTGCTCCACTTTTTTAGTTTTGTGTTAAAGAAAACTTTTGTGACGACTTTCTCTGTCCGTCCGCACTTTTTCTGTCCACCCTCAGGTCTTCAAAGCTACAGAGGCTAGAGGGCTGCAAATTGGTGTGTCAATCATCCACCCTCCAGTCATCAAACATACCAAATTGCAGCCCTGTAGCCTCAGTAGTTATTTTATTTAAGGTTAAAGTTAGCCATAACCGTGCTTCTGGCAACGATATAGGATAGCCCCCCCCCCACCGGGCCGTGGTTACAGTTTCATGGGTCGCGACTCATACAGCATTATACCGAGACCACCGAAAGATAGATCAGTTTTCGGTGGCCTTAATTATACGCTCTAGCGGCTGCACAGGAAACTCGATTGCGTCGAAGAAAGTTCTGCGTATTTTCTACTTGTTTTTTTTTTTTTTATTGCTGTGTTCTTTTCATTGTGGCTGCTTTCATGCTGACCTCGCTGTTTTTATTTTTTCCACGAAGGGAGTAGGATCCCAGCTCAGCAGGACGCCTGTTTTCTTTCCTTTTATGTACTATGGGGAAATTAGTTTTTATTTCCCACGGGGAAATTAGTTTTTACTCCCCACGGGGAAATTAGTTTTTACTCCCCACGGGGAAATTAGTTTTTATTTCCCGCGGGGAAATTAGTTTTTATTTCCCATGGGGAAATTAGTTTTTGTTTCCCATAGGGGAATTGGTTTTTATTTCCCATGGGGAAATTAGTTTATATTTCCCACCGGGAAATTAGTTTTTACTCCCCATGGGGAAATTAGTTTTTATTTCCCACGGGGAAATTAGTTTTTATTTCCCACGGGAAAATTAGTTTTTATTTCCCACGGGGAAATTAGTTTTTATTTCCCACGGGGAAATTAGTTTTTACTCCCCATGGGGAAATTAGTTTTTATTTCCCATGGGGAACATCCTCTCGTAGACGCTTGTGCTAATGAGGTAAAAGCAGCTGGGAGGAAAGTCTCACCGAATACATTTTGCGCAAATTTTCTGCTTGGACTCACTTCATGCATACATAACTTTTAAAAGAAGCCACCACGGGAAGTGGCTGGATCACTCCTTGCAAAAGGAAGAATTTTGTAAGGTAGAAATTCCGTAGCATAACCTCATCTCTTCATTCTTCCGTAATGTGGCCTCTGGGTTTTTACGTGTAACTTGTTGGCGTAGTAATTCCTTTAGACTCCTCCATCTGATTTCGAAGTTTATGGTCCCCCCCGGCCCCCAATCTCCACCCCGTAAAGGCCCGTAGTTTATTTTTAGTTACCGTAATCCTAAGTCTTGCTTGAGCCATTTAGCTGAACAGTGTTCGGTGAACTGGTGACCTTGTCCTTTGGTCGCCTTTTATTTTTATCGGAAGCCTGGGATTACAGTGAGGATGGAATGCAGTGGCATCGATTGTTTTCTTTTGATTTTTTTCCATTTTCGTAAATTATCAGATTTTTTTTGTTTGTAAGTTTGGTTAGATAATGATTTATTGTTGTCGTTATACACACAAACACATATACTAATATATATACTAAATATATACTTATATAATATATATATATATATATATATTTATATATATATATATATATATATATATATATATATATATATATATTTCTTTCTTCTTTTAACGTGGTTTTGCCAATTTTTATATAGAGAGAGAGAGAGATAGAGAGAGAGAGAGAGAGATTCCTATAGAAAACAAAATTAATTCAGAATTTAATAGCTTAGAGAGAGAGAGAGAGAGAGAGAGAGAGAGAGAGAGAGAGAGAGAGAGAGAGAGAGAGAGAGTTCCTCGAGAAAGTAAAATTAATTCAGAATTTAATAGCTCGAGAGAGAGAGAGAGAGAGAGAGAGAGAGAGAGAGAGAGAGAGAGAGAGAGAGAGAGAGAGATTTCCTCGAGAAAACAAAATGAATTCAGAATTTAATAGCTTTGTCTATATTTGATATTTGAAGTCGTAATTAAGAAATGATTTTATGCCACTTAAATCACGGCTGAGGTTATTTGACCCAGAAAAAGATAATTACCTGTTCAAAACACATATATAACCAAGGGAGATGAAATTACCATTTTGTATACGTCAGTGGATCAGGCGTGTGTTCATTACATCGAACCAGGTTCTCTTTATATGTTAATGAAATCATCTTTTCGAATATCTTGAGGAGAATGAGTCTGGTTCTGGTTCCTTCTTGATGTAGTAATTTAAATAAATCTTGAGTTTACGTTCTTATGACAATCAAAGTGAGTATTATATGTTAAACCGATTCTCCTGATTGATATATATTGCATTATTCAGATATGCATCTTCCCCGGGAAATTAGCAGTCTTGTTAGTTTTCTGAAAAGGAAACTATTGTGCCGGCTTTGTCTGTCCGTCCGCACTGTTTCTGTCCGCTCTCAGATCTTAAAAACTACTGAGGCTAGAGGGCTGCAAATTGGTATGTTGATTATCCACCCTCCAATCATCAAACATACCAAATTGCAACACTCTAGTCTCAGTAGTTTTTTTTTTATTTTATTTAAGGTTAAAGCTAGCCATGATCCCGCGTCTGGCAGCGATATAATATAGGTCACCACCGGGCCGTGGTTAATGTTTCATGGACCGCGGCTCATACAGCATTATACCGAGACCAACGAAAGATAGATCTGTTTTCGGTGGCCTTGATCGTACGCTGTAGCGGCTGTACAGAAAACTCGATTGCGCCGAAGAAATTTCGGCGCATTTTTTACTTGTTTAGTAGTTGATGCTGTTCGTTGCCTGGTAATTTTCAATATACTTTTCCTAATTCATTCTGATATATAGATAGTTATGTATTTGAACAGTCTTAAGTTCTTTATCAGGAATTTCAGGCGGCTTGTGTTTGTTAACAGGGTTCTTGATTGAGATGAACCCTTAGGTTGTAATGCCGTCAGTACACCTCATGCGGTGCACTGTAGGCATTACTTAAGGTTCTTTGTAGCGTGCCTTCGGCCCCTTTCGTTCCTTTTGACTGTACCTCCGTTCAAATCCTCTTTCTTCCATCTTACCTTCCACCTTTCCTAACGATTGATTCATAGTGGAACTGCGAGGTTTTCATCCTTTTACAACCTTTTAATGTCAGTTTCCATTTCAGCGCTGAATGACCTCATAGGTCCCAGTGCTTGGCCATTGGCCTAAATCTTATATTCAGTTCAATCTACGTCCCAGGCTGAACTGTTGATTTAAAGCATACTCTGATTAACGACAAATGTTGATTGAAAGCACACTCTGATTTAGGACAAAGGTGATATGCATAAAATATCACCCTGTCACGCATAGAAACTTTTTAAAGAATGACGTGGTGAGAGAAATCCTTGACGCTGGAAAGTTCTCGCGTAAAACAAAGGATATCCGGCGAAAACGAAGTGGAATCCGGAAAACATCAGGAGCCATGCGAAATGAGGAAGAAAATACGATGGCTGGGTTCTCGAGGCATAAATAACTTTATTAGGGCGGCCAAAGTTTGGGAATTATGGATTTGCATTGAGAGAGAGAGAGAGAGAGAGAGAGAGAGAGAGAGAGAGAGAGAGAGAGAGAGAGAGAGAGAGAGATTCATGAATAACATTATGAAGTCATTATTAATATAAAGGTGAACTTTATGCAAAATCGGTACACATTTATAAATAAAAACAAAAAACACACATTGACTTTTGGATCCATAACAATAATCGAGATATTCACGCGAAGATTATATTGTTGGAGGAAAAACATCCACAAAATGTTAATTAGGGAGACTAAGGTCTAATTGATTAAGAGGAAAACGTCTGGAAATTTTATGATATCATAAAGGGAGAAGCTCTTGGTATGTCTGTTTCGTAGCATTTTTGTGTATATATTTTAAACAAAGCTGTCAAACGCTGCTTCCTTGTCTGCCACGACTTGTTCCTTAACTTAATGGCGAACATCAGCCTTACCATTTTTATATAGCAGGTGGTGTTTAAAACTGAAATAAGTGTTGGCCCATGTTAAGTAGCCCCTTAGGTGGGTAGTGCCGTCAGTGCGCCTCATGCGGTGCACTGTAGGCATTACTTAAGGTTCTTTGCAGCGTTCATTCGGCCCCCAGCTGCAACCCCTTTCATTCCTTTTACTGTATCTCCTTTCCTATTCTCTTCCTTCCGTCTTACTTTCCACCCTCTCCCAACAATTGATTCATAGTACAATTGCCAAGTTTTCCTCCTGTTACGCCTTTCAAACCTTTTTGCTGTCAGTTTCCATTTCAGCGCTGAATGACCTCAAAGTTATCTTGCACCGCTATTATCCAATTTTACTTATTAAATTGAATCGTCTCACCGTGTCGTCGTCACCCCTTTCCACTCCGTAAGGGGGGTTAGTGCCGTCAGTGCACCTCACGGGGTGCACTGTGGGCATTACTAAAGGTTCTTGGCAGCGTCCCTTCGGCCCCAAACTGCAATCCCTTTCATTCCTTTCATATTATCTTTCTTCCATCTTGCTATCCACTCCCTCCTAACAATTATGCAGTTGCAATGTTTTCCTCCTGCCACACCTTTCAAACCTGCCTACTCTCAAGTTCCTTTCCAGCGCTGAATGACCTCACAGACCCCAGTGCTTGACCTGTGGCCTAAACTCTCTATTGCATTCCATCCACCGCCCTTTCCAAAAATCAGTCTGGCAGAAATGAGTAAATGATTAAGTTTCCCGTCAACGTCGGAGTCTCTGTTTACGTCGGGTGACCTCGCAATCCGGAATTTTAATGTGGTGGCCGGATGAGGTCCAATTTATCCCCGCAGCTCAGCGCGGCGGAAGTAACGATGTTACCGACCGGCAACTGAAACGTTTGGAAAGGTTGGGACCATGATTATTAGGAAGGAGTGATAGGAAAGTGGATTTTGAGCTGGAAAGCGAAATTGTTGCTGGAAAAGAGGCTGAGTAGAATATTATTTTATTTCAAAAAGGAAAGTGGATTTTGAGCTGGAAAGCGAAATTGTTGCTGGAAAAGAGGGTGAGTAGAACATTATCTTATTCAAAATAGGAAAGTGGGTTTTGAGCTGAAAACCGAAATTGTTGCTGGAAAAGAGAATGAATAGAAATATTATTTTTTTGAAATAGGAAAGTGGATTTTGGGCTGGAAAGCGAAATTGTTGCTGGAAAAGAGGCTGAGTAGAATATTATTTTATTTCAAAAAAGGAAAGTGGATTTTGAGCTGGAAAGCAAATTGTTGCTGGAAAAGAGGCTGAGTAGAACATTATTTTATTTGAAATAGGAAAGTGGATTTTGAGCTGGAAGGCGAAATTGTTGTTGGAAAAGAGGCTGAGGCCAATCTAGCTATTGCGTATAATGAGGGGAAAGTGATGAGTTATTAATTTTGAATTTATTCATAAGACATTGCTTTTACCTATTATGTTTGCTGGAAGAACATATACGTTGTAGTTAACTTTTAAAAATAAATTTATTTTTATCATGGGCATAGCTTAATTGTATAAGTGGCTTTAACATTACGAATTTATATTTTCATTCCTCTTGTTAAATGTGGTTTGGAAAAGTTTTCCGTAAGGAGATTTTAATTGGTTATGACTTTGCAAATTTTACAATGCAGGTGACAATTCGCGGCCCCAGGTGGCAGTGAGAACATTAATCATTAATTATTAATCTTTCTGTTGTGTTATTACGGTGCTATTATTATTATTATTATTATTATTATTATTATTATTATTATTATTATTATTATTATTATTATTATTATTATTATTATTATTATATTGAACGTGACTAGAAAAGTTGAGACAGTCCAAGAAATAAGTTTCGTGCAATGTAAAAATTAATGAAAGAATGGTATAAATAATTTTAGCTTAGGGCCCTCTAGACCCAAATATTGACGATTGCGTGATATTAAAATACATGACGACGCATCCGTGAGCATAGACACATACACACCAGTATATGTATGTATGTATGTATGTATGTATATAGACACATATATACACTGTATTACAAATATATTTTATGTATATATACAGTATATAGAAATAATCAACACACAATCACGTGTGGAACAGAAATAAATTTCTGACTCACATCAGGATCGAACCCAGGGCTTTCAATTGAAAGGCAAGGTATGCAAGCAGATAGCTTGCCCAGGTAATTCCTTGGGTGCAGTGGCACTCAGGTTCCAACTTCTTTAATGACTTGTGTGGTCTAGTGGGCAGCGCCCTTGCCTTTCAGTTGAAAGCCCGGGGTTCGATCCTGATGTGAGTCAGAAATTTGCATACGTCTTCGAGGTCATTATTCATCCTCGATTTATCGATTAAACCTGAACTTGGCAATGGCTGTTGTGTACAACTCTCAAGCCATCTCTACCAAGCCCCTTAGGCCGCGGGGGTTGGGGAGTGGGAGGTAGTGCCGTCAGTGCACCTCACGCGGTACACTATAGGTATTACTTAAGGTTCTTTAAAGCGTGCCTTCCTTAGGCCCCTAGCTGCAACCCCTTTCATTCCTTTTACTGTACCTCCTTTCATATTCTCTCTCTTCCACCTTCCTTTCCACCCTCTCCTAACAGTTGATTCATAGTACAACTGCAAGGTTTTCCTCCTGTTACACCTTTCAAACCTTTTACTGTCCATTTCCGTGTCAGCGCTGAATGACCTCATAGGCCCCAGTGCTTGGCCTTTGGCCTAAATTCTGTATTCAGTTCAGTTCAATTCCAAGAGAAGTCTGCTTAACATTTCCGGTCTCATGATAGTAATGAAATATTTCCTGTATTGAATGATTAGCAGTCAGTTGCCATCTTATTACTCTTTAGTCCATTCGTGTATGCAAAGCCTATAAAAATTTGTTAGTTTTGACATTGTTTAACATTTCAATTTGTTAAATAATGACGCTGCGAGCATCTTCAGTGTTTATGGGTTTATTTTATGTTGGTGCTTTGGAGTAACGGAAAGTGGCGGTCATTGTAATAGATTCTCTGTAGCTAAAATAAGCTACGTTTATCTTCATGTCACTGAGCAATGGTCATGCGTGGTATCGTTTTCTGTCAGCAGAGTGAGAACTCGAAAGGTTTCAGGATTGCACGAGGGTGGTTGTAGTTTCAGCACTTCACCTTTCAGTCGTATCATGGGTAAGGGTGGTAATCAACTTAAATATCGAAACATTTCCCCATTTTTTGTAACATCATTCACTTGTGAACATCTGCCAGCGAAACATTTTCGTTTGAAAGGGTCGAATACATCATGTCGTATGGAGCAAAACACCTTGTCTCTCTGCAGTTCAGATCAGCCAGTCTCTCTCTCTCTCTCTCTCTCTCTCTCTCTCTCTCTCTCTCTCTCTTTCTCTCAGAAGTCCACAGTGCCCCCTTAGCGAAAGGAGGCAAGACGATGGGGCTGGCGGGCAGACTTGGAAGGCCGTCTTCATGCCGGGCGGGGGGCCGGGGGGGCGGCGGGCGTTCGACATGGAAGCCGGTCCAGCAGAGTTGCCGGGGTGAGACACAACGATGATGGATGCGATGTTTTATAGTAAGATATGAGTCTTGGGTCCGAAAGGTTGTTTGAGGCAAGAGTTCTCTTGTGTGTGCGTGGGGGACTGTTGGTGGCGACCCAAAAGACTGCTTTGGGAAAGCGTGTTTGCAGACGATGACATTTATTTTCCGGCATTTCAGGCTAATAGAAGGCGTATGCGAGTCTCATCAAATTCTAGGAGGAAGCGAGGAGCGGATTTTTTTTTTTTTTTGGTACCAACCAGTTGGCAACTTGCTTTAAATATTTTTTCCCAAGTTTTTCGTGCATTCCTTCAGCGACCTCCTTGCCGAAGAGGCGGTTATGATTCCCCGTAGGGTGGTAGTGCCGTCAGTTGCACCCCATGCGGTGCACTGTAGGTATTACTGAAGGTTCTTTGCAGCGTGCCTTGGGCCCCTAGCTGCAACCCCTTTCGTTCCTTTTACTGTACCTCCTTTCATATTCTCTTTCTTCCATCTTGCTCTCCACCCTCTCCTAACGATTGATTCATAGTGCAACTGCAAGGTTTTCCTCCCGTTACACCTTTCAAACCTTTTACTGACAGTTTCCGTTTCAGCTCTGAATGACCTCATAGGTCCCATTGCTTGGCCTTTGGCCTAAATTCTATGCTCAATTCAATTCGATAGTTCTTAATTTTTAGTAAGTCGCTTTAAATTTAGAGTTTACTCCTATTTACAGCGCTGCTGATGACCTCGAGATAATTTAATGCCTTCGTTATTTTCAGTACAGCTCTGAGTTAGAATTGAAATATAATCATTCCAGCATGGATAATAAATAAAGATTCTCAGATAAAGAAATCTCTTATATATTTTCAATTTATATTGAAGGAATAGGAAGCGGTACAATACCCAGCGGTGGGAGTGGAGAAGGAGAGGACCCAGAAGTTTCAAAACAAATAGAATTGGAGTACAATAGGAAATAGAGAAATGAGGCGTATGATTTCTTTGGCCCGTATTTTTTAGCGGACTGTAGACCTTTAAACCAATTGCTTTTTCCCCCCTTTCTCCTGGTTTTGGAGCCATTTGTCTTAATTGTTATTGGTTTTTAGTGGTCTTTGATATTTAGTGGGGCTTAGTCTTCTTGTTAAACCCTGAAAAAATGCTGCGATGTGACGGACCATTATTATTATTATTATTATTATTATTATTATTATTATTATTATTATTATTATTATTATTATTATTAAGTACTGGCAACGCTGCAACCCAAGCTTGAAAAGCAATGGCGTATAAGGCCAAGGGCTTCCTTAGGAAAAGCATCCCAGTATGTAAAAAAAAAAATGAGAAAAGTAAAGAATAAACTTTAAGGAAATTAACAAGAAACTCATGAAATGAAACGATGAAAATTGTGGAATGAGATCATGAACTCACAGAGTATATTTTAAGGTGATGCTGCATCTTAAAATATGCTTAAGGTGATGCTACACCTTAAAATATCTTGAGGTGATGCTACACCTTAAAATATGCTTAAGGTGATGCTGCACCTTAAAATGTGCTTGAGGTGATGCCACACCTTAAAATATGCTTCAGGTGATGATACACCTTAAAATATGCTTAAGGTAATGCTGCACCTTAAAATATGCTTATGATGCTACACCTTAAAATAAGCTTTAAGATACTACACCTTAAAATATGCTTAAGGTGATACTACACCTTAAAATTTTAAGGTGAAAAAGTGGATTCTCCGAACTCGAAAATCGGGTGGACTTTGTTCTCTCACCTTTTGCTCGTATAATTTTTTCAATGCCCTGTCTATTGTCCAAGTGTAATCCTCCCAGTTCCTCTCAAGATCTCAGAGTCTCACAGCTCCAGTTTTTCCCTGGAGCCAATATAAATGACTGTCAGCGGGGATAACGAAAATCCACACTTCTCCCGCGCACTGCAACCCACCCTCACTTCTGCCCCAAAAAGTCTTCCCTGCCTCCACGGCAGGGTTTTTCTTCTTCTCAAGCCCCTCCTCCAAAATATTGCCTCTTTTCGATTCCTCTCTGTGCCTCCCATTTCTCGCGTGAATCCCTTTGCTGCCCCGACGCCATGTTCCCCGCGCGGAAACGTTCTTCGGCCGGCACTCTGATGCTATTAGGGTTCATGGCGCTTTGCTGTTGGTACTACTTTGCTGCTTCCTCCTTCCATCTTACTTTCCACCCTCTCCTGGCGGTTGTTTCGTGGTGCAACTGCTTTGAGGTTTTCCTCCTGTTACACCTTTGTAGTCTTTTACTCTCAGTTTTCCTTCGCGGGTCCCAGGGCTTGGCATCGGCCTGGGTTGTACTGTACATTCTGTTCTAACGCTGCTAGTGTGCTAGTGCTCTCCCCGATAGCCTGCTGTTTCGTTATTGTGGCTGTTGGTGTTTCTGCTTTTGCCAGTAGCCTGCTCTTGCTGCTTTTACCGGTTTGCTACTGTTACTGTTGCTGTTGTTGTTGTTACTGCATTTCATCATCTGACCAGCTTGTCAATTTTTTGTCTGTTTGTTTTCTCCCCTCAGCAGATGCAACAACACCCTTATGTCACCAAAGCCCAGGTTATTCGTCAGTGTTGTGTATATATATAGGCCTATGTGTGTGTATGTATGTATATATATATGTATACACACATATATATGTTTTCACACATTTGTATTATATATATGTATATTATATCTATATATTATATATATGTTATATATATAATATACATATATGTATATAATATACGTATATGTATGCATGCATGTATAAATATGTGAGAACGAGTCTTGTATATGTGTGTGTTTATATTCGTTTCATTAGGGTCTACCTAGTTTCATGTATTTTAACGTGTGTGTGAGTTTTTACATGTATTTAACTGTGCATGTATTTACGAAAATTGTGTGTACCGTATTGCACATGTACGCATTGTGAAAAAACTCGCGTCCTTTTGCTCATGGAGAGAGAGAGAGAGAGAGAGAGAGAGAGAGAGAGAGAGAGAGGACCAAATGTAACAAGAATATTTTACCAAAAATGGCGGCCCTCAATAAAATTAATCATCTATTTCTTGGCCGTTTCTTTTCCTCTTTCCTGTTCATTTAAGTCTTCCAGTTCATTTCACTTGTCAAATCACTCCCCTTTCAGCGTAGGTAACCCCTTGGAAGATTCCTAGTGTCTTTTTACGACGTTTTCAATTTCCTTCTGTTATGTGTGTTTTGCGGGATTTCTCAAGATTTGGTTGGCGAGTTTTTGTTCGTATCTTTTCGTCTCTTTATTTATTTTTGAATGCTTTCGTTTATTTTTTTTTTTATCTAAGGGCAATATTTATTGAATGTTTGTTTTTTAATGTGGTTTTGCTTGTATGTGCATGTCTAATGGATAACTGTCTACAGACGTCTAATGCGTGACTGTTTACACACACCTGTGGAATGCCTAACTGTCTACACACACGTCTAATGCCTAACTGTTTACACACACGTCTAATGCCTAACTGTCTACACACACTCTAATGCCTAACTGTTTACACGCACATGTCTAATGCCTAACTGTTTACACACAGATGTCTAATGCCTAACTGATTACACACACGTCTAATGCCACTGTCTACACACACATGTCTAATGCCTAACTGTTTACACGCACATGTCTAATGCCTAACTGTTTACACACAGATGTCTAATGCCTAACTGATTACACACATGTCTAATGCCTAACTGTCTACACACACACATGTCTAATGCTTAACTGTTTACACACACGTCTAATGCCTAACTGTTTACACACACGTCTAATGCCTAACTGATTACACACACGTCTAATGCCACTGTCTACACACACACATGTCTAATGCCTAACTGTTTACACACATGTCTAATGCCTAACTGTCTATACACACATGTCTAATGCCGAACTGTCTACACACACATGTCTAATGGCTGACTGTCTGCACACACGTCTAATGCCTAACTGTCTACACACACGTCTAATGCCTAACTGTTTACACACACGTCTAATGCCTAACTGTTTACACACACGTCTAATGCCTGTCTGCACACACACATGTCTAATGCCTAACTGTCTACACACACACACATGCCTAATGCCTAACTGTCTACACACACACATGTCTTATGCATAACTGTCTACACACACATGTCTAATGCCTAACTGTCTATACACACATGTTTAATGCCTACTGTCTACACACACTTGTCTAATGCCTAACTGCCTACGCACACATGTCTGATGCCTAACTGTCTACACACACGTCTAATGCCTAACTGTCTACATGAACGTCTAATGCCTGACTGTTTACACACATGTCTAATGCCTAACTGTCTACACAGACATGTCTAATACTAACTGTCTACACACACACACACACACACACGTCTAATGCCTAATTGTCTACACACACATGTCTAATGCCTTATTGTCTACACACACGTCTAATCCCTAATTGTCTACTCACACGTCTAATGCCTAACTGTCTACACACACACATGTCTAATGCCTGTCTACACAAACACATGTCTAATACCTAACTGTTTACACACACGTCTAATACCTAACTGTCTACACACACACGTCTAATGCCTAACTGTCTACACACATACACACACACATGCCTAATGCCTAACTGTCTACACACACACATGTCTAATGCCTGTCTACACAAACACACGTCTAATACCTAACTGTTTACACACACGTCTAATACCTAACTGTCTACACACACACGTCTAATGCCTAACTGTCTACACACACACACACACATACACACGTCCAATGCCTAACTGTCTACACACACACACACACACGTCTAATGCCTAACTGTCTACACACACGTCTAATGCCTAATTGTCTACACACACACATCTTTCTTCCTTTGCTTTTCCATTTCTCCTCTTCACCTTCATCAGCACCGAAGAGGAGGCGCGAAATCTCGGAACGGCCTAGAAATTGTATATTATTCCTGACTTTCCAGCCTCTCCTAACAATTGATTCATTGTGCAACTGCGAAGTTTTCCTCCTGTTACACCTTTCAGATCTTCTTACTCTCAATTTTCCCTTTCAGCGCTGAATGACCTCATAGGTCCCAGTGCTTGGCTTTGGACCAGTGGTCCTTAACCTTTTTCATTGTATGCGTCCCTTTCAAATGAGCAGTCAGTTCTCGCACCCCCTGAATTGCTGAAATGATAATAAAAACCTAACAATACAAAGTTGATATGATGTGTATTAATAATAATAATAACTGTAATAATAATAATAATAATAATATTATTATTATTATTATTATTATTATTATTATTATTATTATTATTATTATTATTATTATTATTTATTTATTTATTTTATTTTTATTTTTTTGCAGAAAAAAATAACGAGCTTATATAAAAATATCTTTTGCTTTAATTATTCATAGGCATCCTCGCACCCCTTAGGAACCAGCTTCGCACCCCTGGGTAAGAACCACTGCCTTAGACCTAGAATCTATATTCTATTCCATTCTTGTGGTTTTCTATTCAGTTACAAATAGACTCTATATTCTATTCCATTTTGTGGTTTTCCATTCAATTACAATTCAGCAGAAAGCTTCTGAGATAATCTCGTAGCTAATACGCATAAGATGCTTCCACCTCTCTCGTCCCAGAGTTGGGAGGAGATAAAATACAGCACTGATCTTGTCTCCACCTCGCCGTTTCCAGCCAGTTCTTCGGATATGTCGGCTCGGTCTTTTTTTTTTTTTTTTTTTTTTTGTACCTACTGCTCCGACATCCGTATCCTCACCCCACCCCATTTCATGTTGGTCCAGTGATCATTCCCTCTTCCCCGCCATTCGCTTTGCCTTCGATCCTCCCGGTGGGTCGTCTTCTCCCCTCCAACCCCCCACTCTCCCGAGCAGTCCGTCCGTTCGACTTCCTCACCCCACCCCTCCCCCACCAAACCCACCGCCTTTCCACCTGTCAGGGTTTAAGGTGTGGTGCGTCAGATGCTCACCCGACATTAAGACTTGCGAGGCTGAAAGGGATCACCTTTACACTCTCTCTCTCTCTCTCTCTCTCTCTCTCTCTCAGGTATGATAAATATATTATGTCTAGTTTATATACATATACATATACACACGCACATATATGGATCATTGCAGCTCAGTAGCTGTTGACCCAGCGAAATGTCAATATTTATTTGTCATCCGTGAGTAAATTTGTCGATTGCAGTTTAGTACTATTTGCATTTAAGTTATTAATGATACCAGTTTTAGTTGTTTATGTCCTGGCCGTGGCTTCGATGCCGTTTTTGTCGAGTTTTATATTATTATTATTATTCTTCTTCTTCTTCTTCTTCTTCTTCTTCTTCTTCTTCTTCTTCTTCTTATTATTATTATTATTATTATTATTATTATTATTATTATTATTATTATTATAGAAAGTTAGCCAACTTCAAAATGTACTTAGCTTCTATAGAACAGTAGGCCATTTATGGAAAAACTGAAATGAGAGGAAATAAGTGCCTTCGGCCCCTAGCTGCAGCCCCTATCGTTCCTTTTACTGTACCTCCTTTCATATTCTCTTTCTTCCATCTTACTTTCCACCCTCTCATAACAATTGATTATAATGCAAGTGCGAGGTTTACCTCTTATTACACCTTTCAGACCTTTTTACTGTCAATTTCCGTTTCAGCTGAATGATCTCATAGGTCCCAGTGCTTGGCCTTTGGCCTAAATTTTTATATTCAATTCAATTCACATTCATTCTGTATAAGCTTCCCAAGTCAACCTTATTTATCTTTACCTTTCGTTGTTCTCCGTAAGGCACAGCAATGCTTTGCCAGGAGAAGACTTTAAGCCACGCTAATTTTTCCAAACTACACATTAGTCTTGTGTTAAGGGTATAATACTTTTACTCCATTATTTAATCTTGTAATGCTATTGACTTAACCCCTGTCGGATATTTTTATGTTAAGCAATACATTGTGTGATCTGGAGCCACTATGCTACAGAAAGAAATGTATTCAGTTTCTATCGATTTTCCGTTTTTTATTAATGCTTTCGTAAGCGATTGGAGTAATTCATTTATGAAAGGAAACACCAAGCAATTGTGATTTATGAAAGGAAACACCAATGGTGATTTATGAAAGGAAACACCAGGCAATGGTGATTTATGAAAGGAAACACCAAACAATGGTGATTTATGAAAGGAAACACTCAAACAATGGTGATTTATGAAAGGAAACATAGACAATGGTGATTTGTGAAAGGAAACACC
Source organism: Macrobrachium rosenbergii (assembly GCF_040412425.1). NCBI lineage: Eukaryota > Metazoa > Arthropoda > Malacostraca > Decapoda > Palaemonidae > Macrobrachium > Macrobrachium rosenbergii. The sequence continues at coordinate 33,855,028 of NC_089753.1, read as the reverse complement.
AGGCAATGGTGATATATGAAAGGAAACATAAACAATGGTGATTTATGAATCAAACACTCAAACAATGGTGATTTATGAAAGGAAACACCAAACAATGGTGATTTATGAAAGGAAACACCAAACAATGGTGATTTATGAAAGGAAACACCAAACAATGGTGATTTGTGAAAGGAAACACCAGGCAATGGTGATATATGAAAGGAAACACCAAACAATGGTGATTTGTGAAAGGAAACACCAGGCAATGGTGATTTATGAAAGTTTTACATTAACAATGGTGATTTATGAAAGGAAACACCAAACAATGGTGATTTATGAAAGGAAACTTCAAACAATCTTGATTTATGAAAGGAAACACCAAACAATGGTGATTTATGAAAGGAAACACCAAACAATGGTGATTTGTGAAAGGAAACACCAAACAATGGTGATTTATGAAAGTTAACAACCAGAAATGGTGATTTGAAAGAAACACCAGGCAATGGTGATATATGAAAAAACTGAAACAATGGTGATTTATGAAAGGAAACACTGCACAATGGTGATTTATGAAAGGAAACACCTTTCAATGGTGATTTTCTTCAGGCAATGGTTATATGAAAGGAACACCAAACAATTGATTTATGAAAGGAAACACCAAACAATGGTGATTTATGAAAGGAAACACCAAACAATGGTGATTTATGAAAAAACACCAAACAATGGTGATTTATGAAAGGAAACACCAAACAATGGTGATTTGTGAAAGGAAACACCAGGCAATGGTGATATTGAAATTCAAACACAAACAATGGTGATTTATGAAAGGAAACACCAAACAATGGTGATTTATGAAAGGAAACACCAAACAATGGTGATTTATGAAAGGAAACACCAGACAATGGTGATTTGTGAAAGGAAACACCAGGCAATGGTGATATATGAAAGGAAACACCAAACAATGGTGATTTATGAAAGGAAACACCAAACAATGGTGATTTATGAAAGGAAACACCAGACAATGGTGATTTGATGGTTTATATGAAAGGAAACACCAAACAATGGTGATTTATGAAAGGAAACACCAAACAATGGTGATTTATGAAAGAAATGTATTCAAACAATGGTGATTTATGAAAGAAACACCAAACAATGGTGATTTATGAATGGAAACACAAACAATGGTGATTTTTAAAGGAAACACCAGGCAATGGTGATATATGAAAGGAAACACCAAACAATGGTGATTTGTGAAAGGAAACACCAGGCAATGGTGATATATGAAAGGAAACACCAAACAATGGTGATTTATGAAAGGAAACACCAAACAATGGTGATTTATGAAAGGAAACACCAAACAATGGTGATTTATGAAAGGAAACACCAAACAATGGTGATTTATGAAAGGAAACACCAAACAATGGTGATTTGTGAAAGGAAACACCAGGCAATGGTGATATATGAAAGGAAACACCAAACAGTGGTGATTTACGAAAGGAAACACCAGGCAGTGGTGATGTACGGATATCAAGGCTTTCTGTTTAGAAGAAGGAGGGATTTGTCTTCTCAAGTCATATTCTTAAATAATATATCTGCTGTATTTGTTTGTATTTTTATACCTTTTTATTATTTCTCTAATACTTAGTGTTTTGGCCAAGAAAGCAAATGCTGAAAGACACAAATAGCCAATGAAAGTAATTGTGCACTGTCACTAGGTAGAGACGTCTGTTAAAAGGGCTGGATCCTGTCTCTAGGTATAGGTGTCATCTGGTGTAATGTCTGTAACCTGTCTCTAGGTATAGATGTCTGTCTTAATGTCTGTATCCAGTCTCCAGGTATAGATGTCTGTTGTAATGTATGTTTCCTGTCTCCAGGTATAGATGTCTGTTGCAATGTCTGTATATTGTCCCTAGGTATAGATTTCTCTTGTAATGTGTATCAGATACAACTAGTTCCCTATTCCACCCACGCCTAGGAAAGAAGGCGATAACCTGTGTACAGCCAATGGGAAGGTGTCCATACCATCGATTATTAAATAGCAAGTTCACTGGACTTTCCCTTTAAGCAATTAAGGGGTAATGTTTCAAGTATTCCTATAGCTATGATAGCGGTGGAAAGAAGAGACTTTCCATTATATTGAAAGAAGTTTCGAAGTAGCTGTACTCTTTTTTTTTCAAAAATACAAATATGATTCTTAAGGAAAAACTGCAGCTTTAAGGTCGTTTTTCCAAATCAATAAAAAGGGGTTATTTGCCGAATGTCTTTCCAGAAAATAAAACAAGTTAGAAATGCGCCGAAGTTTCTTCGACGCGATCGAGTTTTCTGTACAGCGTGTAATGCTGTATGAAACTCTCAGCCACGGCCCATGAAATTCTCAGCCGCGGCCCATGAAACTTGTTAGGGCCTGTGTTGTTGGCACCTATAGCTGTGCCAGACGCACGATCATGGCTAACTTTAACTTTAAATAAAATAAAAACTACTGAGGCTAGAGGGCTGCAATTTGGTATGTTTGATGATTGGAGGGTGGACGGTCAACATACCAATTTGCAGCCCTCTAGCCTCAGTAGTTTTTAAGATCTGAGGGCGGACAGAAGAAGCGCGGATAGAATAAAGCGCGGACGGACAGACGAAGCCGGCACAACAGTTTTCTTTTACAGAAAACTAAAAACCGTTTTCTTCGCTCTTGAAAATCATCTAAGGATTTATTCTATCCCCACATTCTTCCTGCTCGTGGCTACTCGGTCTAGGCTTTCCGTCCGCTCAGGAAGTCTCGGTCGAGGAATTTTTGTGAGTCGGCTTTGGTTTCTTGCTGGGTGGCACGTGGCACTGGATTTTTCTTTATACTCATTCATTTATAAATACCAAGAGAGCGTAACAAAGCACAGATAAGTCATAGAAGTCTGCATCATAAAGTAATGAGAAAAATTGCTTGATTTATGAAGGGAATATTTTGATTTAAAGATGAACATAAATCGTTCTAAATACGCTTTATAGTTTTTCAGGCTTATTCATATCTTTCACAATACATTCGTTTTTAGATGCTGTTTTAGGCTGGTCCGCTGGTATAGTGGTTAGTGTCGTGGGATGCCACTCAGATGTCGCGGGTTCGCGTCTCCCCGAGGGCGATGAAAAGTGACTGGCTGTGTTTCATGATCAGTTACTGCTGCAGTGTTGGGGGGCTGCGGTGGGAGGTTGAAACCAACATTCTTTGGAAGCTTGAATTTCAAGTCAGTGGCCCCTTTAGTGTGCTTGTTCCATGTGAATAGGTTTCATCTACCGAAATAATAATAATAATAGTTTTGATGTTGCTTAGGCGATTAAAATATATATTTAGAAGGTCCTAAGTGATTATAACGTTCATTTGACAATCATTTTTAAGAATAGTTTTACTTCCAAAGGAGAAAAGTATATCTAAGTTTAACCAGACCACTTGCTGATTAACAGCTCTCGAAAAGACATTTTTGACAACCAGCCTAAATCTACAGCTTATTGTGGAATCCGAACCTATTATAGCGAGAAATGAATTTCATCACCAGAAACAAAGTCCTCTTGATCACTGGTTTTACCAACAGAGTTCCAAACGGAACCCGAGAGGATGTCTGCTACAAATGAGAGCACCTCCAACTTGTAAACATTCTGGAAGCACCATTTGGTAAACTGTTGACAAATATGAGACCAGACATGGTAAATTCTTGGTGATTTTGTTTTTTTTGGTGTGGTCGACCAGTGGATGAAAATGATTCGAGTTTAGATTTGGTCAAGGGCGGTTGGGAAACATAACGAAGGCAGAATAATTATAATGAAAAAGGAGAGATGGAAAAAACATTGTCAAACCGTATTTAGCCGGGCAAGGTTACAGGGACATATATATGTTTATCCGTAGCGGCCACATGAAAAATACAAGTTGCAACAAAGTTAACATCTCTGGAATAAACCAGAATTCCCAAATAAAAAATCTGTTTGCCATGCTACATATATTCAAGTTAAAATACTGAGAATCATAACAGTAGGATTCATGGTTGTTCCTGTGGACTGCTTAAAGTTGATTTTAAAATTCTTGAAAGTGTTCAAGTGTGTTTATATGCTAATGAGTTAAGTTGTTTTAAGCATTCATAGTTGAGCGTGCAAGAATGACTTCACAGACTAAAATCTGTATTCATGGATAATCCCTTGCATTTTTGAGCGGCGGACTTGTTCATTTCATGTGCAATAATAGCATGGATAACGTCTACGAATTCTACATGCTTATTTGTAAAGATTTATTCATGCATATTTGTAACGGCATCATATAAAAGAATGATTTCCCACGTATCACAGCTGATACTCTGCAAATCATTTTTTAACCGTTTATCTAACTGCATGATATATTTTGACAGACCAAATTAAACTCCTTCTCATTTTTGTGGGTGTTCATCGGAAGTCTAGATCTCTTGACTCTTTTTCTTGCCTCTGGCTTTATTAGAGGGCGTTAGCCTTCCAGTTCATAGCATGTATTTTAGGATGGGATCGTTAGCCCCTTTTATTGCTCCACTTTGTCTGTGACCACCCCAGTTGAATAACTATCGGGCACATAATTCACTGCTAATATCAACAGAGTGAGAGTATATATATATATATATATATATATATATATATATATATATATATATATATATATATATATATATATATATATATATAATATATGTTCCATTATGTATATCTTATATATATTTTATATATATATATTGACTATAAATGGAATTTATATATATATATATGAATAGATCTTAGTGCACTTTTTTATGGGAACTGACTATGAATGAAATTCTAGATAGATTAGTACTACGTGAAAGAGGTATTCGAACGAAATTTCCCCAATATCCGGAAAGCCAATGATGTTCGCTTAAGATTTGAGGAACGGCTCAATGTACATAAGACGTTCGATGGGGTGCTGTTGAGCTTCTCTGTGTAGATTCATAACTTACTATCAAAGCACGACCCTGTTGTAACAATAGATATTGAATCAATGTTACGTGCTTGAATATTACCAGAATGATTATGATTATTAATATGTTTTCCCTAGTGTATATGACGTTACAGACTCGAAAATCTTAAAAACTTTATATAAAATTACCGGAACATGATGATTTCATTGTTACCTGACTCTTGGTCAGTTATAGATTTTAAAAATTAATTGTGCAGCAACTCAAAAAATTTATTGATAAATTGTAATACTAGTATCGTGTGATTAAAAGTTGGTTTATCGTACCTAAACAAGGACAGTTGTCACTGAATTGCAAAATCAGATGGCAACGGGTACTCGAAAAAAAATTATGAGATACATTTTAGTGACAATTAACTAGAAATAGCAGTTAGTTTTAGGTACCTCCTCAAAGCGAACAGTTTTTAGTGAGGTCATGAAGATATGGATGCCCCAAATGAAGCGTATGTTTATATCTTAGGTGTGATAAATTTAACATTTTGGAAACTGTCGAATGCATGGCATTACCGAACCTTCATGACGTATGCCTATAAACAGTCCCGACCTGCAAAAAACAACAGTCTCCACGTCCCATGGCACAACCGTATTGCATGTAGGCCTATCTGCCTAAGGTTGCGTTCACACGTGTGAAAACTGTGACAGGTCGATGGTCGAGTATACGCCGAGAGAGACATCTTTGTCAGTGCGGTTTTGTGCAGGGTGAAGTCCATGAATTTTTGAAATGCCTTTTACCCAGTGACCTCAGGGAAGACTAACTGGGGAATCAGTCTCAACCCAGTAACGCGTGTGATGGCACACGGCACGTATACGATTTTTGTAAATATGTTTTCTGTGGGTAAGCCCTTACTTGAGACTGGTTTTTAACTGGTAGTAAGCTTATTGGCATAAAGTAATACACACGATGTATATATATATATATATATATATATATATATATATATATATATATATATACGTATTATATATATATATAAACGAATGTCCTTTAACATCCAATTCGCTCTACCTCGGAAATAATATATTTTCATATATGTTACCCGAAGGGGATTTTTTTAGTTGATAATAAGTAGAGGAATTGGATATGAAAGGTCGTTTGAAGCTCAATGCTTATATATATATATATATATATATATATATATATATATATATATATATATATATATATATATATATGCATGCATGCATATGTATACATACTAAATTCACAATACACACATACATACACACACACACACAGTATTTCACTTTGTCTTAGCCACCCTTTATTTAAACAAGGTATGCCCTTGCTTTTCTGAACACCCAGTATGAATACTGCAACTACTAAAACTAATACTACTACTACTTCTACTACTACCACGACTACTAATGCTACTAATACTACTACAATACCACCACCAAGTTCTTATGAGTAGGAGGAGGAGGAGGAGGAGGAGGAGGAGGAGGAGGAGGAGGAGGGAGGAGGAGGAGGAGGAGGAGGAGGCTAAAATTCTCGAGTATCAGCAACATACTGCCCAGGAGAGGCCGAAAGAGATCCCCCGAGCTTTACGTAGGCGCTTTCCCAGAGATTTCACCATCGGCTAAAAATCAGACAGAGGAAAGTTTAAATGAAATCTACCGCTCTTCATTTTATTCCTCTCTCTCCCCCCCCCCCGTTCGCTGCCTCTTAATTAGGGAGGGACCGAAAAATATTGCGCAAACTTCTTAATGAGTTTTGATAATAGAATTTCCACAACAGTTCACCGGCCTCTCTCTGTCGTGGTTCATCAACTTGCGCCTCTCTCTCTCTCTCTCTCTCTCTCTCTCTCTCTCTCTCTCTTTCTTCTAACGTCTCCAATCTAATATTACTCTTCGTTTTCGCGCATCGCTGGTTGCTAACGGCTTTTTCATTATGGAGGCGACGTTTTCCGGCACTCCTGAACGTCGCCGATAGCACAACCGGTAGATACGCGCGCGCGCGCGCACACACACACACACACACACACACACACATATATACACACATGCACATTATATATATATATATATATATATATATATATATATATATATATATATATATATATATATTTCGTGAGTGTTTATTGATTTATTCCAATAAAGGACTGAACAAAAGAGAAAGCTTTAGGACATGCAAGAAACAGCCGATATACACAGAAGAGTAGAATCGCTTTGAGTTCATAAAAGTTTCCTTCGTGCTACCACGTTAATGGATCGCTGTGAGTGACCAAACTCACGCCATTTCTCCATCTTTGCTTCTCAGCCAAACGGATCTCAGATACATCGAACTTACGTGGAATTATAGTTTACCTGAATTTTTGAGATATTTATTTTGTACCGTAAACTTGTGTATGCCAGAGTTATATGACTTGGCATGTTTCGAATTATAATTTTGTTTCATCCCCGCAGGGAGGTAGCGCCGTCAGCGCACCTCATGCGGTGCACTGTAGGCATTGCTTAAGGTTCTTTGCAGCGTCCCTCCGGCACCTAGCTGCGACCCCTTTCATTCCTTTCACTGTACCTCCGTTCATGTTCTCTTTCTTCCTTCTTACTTTCCACCCTTTCCTAACAATTTTCTCGTAGTGCAACTGCGAAGTTTTCCTCCTGTTACACCTTTCAAACCTCCTTTACTCTCAATTTTCCTCTTAGCGCTGAATGACCTAATAGGGCCCAGCGCTTGGCCTTTGGTCTAAATCTTATATCCCTATCCCACACACGCACGAAAGGTTGGGGGCTGGGGACGCTGGGTTGAGGGCCAAATAGAAGGCAGGTCAAAGTACTCTTTGGTGTCGAAGCACACCTGTGACCACACGTCATTAATCTTCTCGAGGGCATAAGTAGGAGTAGCAGGAACAAAGAGGGTCTGGAGTTGAAAGCTGTGTCCAAGAAGTGCACATTTCGGGAAAACTCTGAGATTCGATTTGTCGTCCCGATTGCATCTGTGAGGTGAATCGAATGGTAAATACGATGAGAAAGAGCTTTTATATGGGAGTTGGACGAATGGATGTATAAATAAACTTTTCCTCTTTTATAGAGGGAATTTGACTCTATAAAAAAGTAAAAGTTTGGCGAAGTTTTTTACGTCATCTTAGTTCAGGATGTACGTGTCATTTCTCCTCCTTTTCCCCCCTAGTGAAGTAAAAGAATATTAGAAAATACAAATGGTTGTGCTTATTAGTCGTGATCGATAATGATATTAGCCCAGTGTCATGCACTAAGCCGAATATCACAAGCAATTCAGGCTCATTATTTATTTATGTTATTTCAGTTGTTTTTAGATGATTTTTAGTTTTCTGAAAAGAAAACTATTGTGCCGGCTCTGTCTGTCCGTCCGCACTTTTTTCTGTCCGCACTTTTTCTGCCCGCCCTCAGATCTTAAAAACTGCTGAGGCTAGAGGGCTGCAAATTGGTATGTTGATCATCCACCCTCCAGTCGTCAATTATACCAAATTGCAGCCCTATAGCCTCAGTAGTTTTTATTTTATTCAAGGTTAAAGTTAGCCATAATCGTGCGTCTGGCAACGCAGCAACACAGTCCACCACGGCCGGCTGGGAGTTTCATGAACCGCAGCTCATGTAGCATTATACCGAGACCACCGAAAGATTGATTCGTTTTCGGTGGCCTTGATTATACGCTGTACAGAAAACTCGATTGC
>NC_089753.1:33828912-33841412 GCF_040412425.1 Macrobrachium rosenbergii | reverse complement strand
AAGATAGATCTATTTTCGGTGGCCTTGATTATACGCTGTAGTGGCTGTACAGAAAACTCGATTGCTCCAAAGAAACTTCGGCGCACTTTTCACTTTTTTATTTTTTTATTTTTCAGGGACTGCTGAAATCATTTTTTTCCATTTTACTCCTTCACCCTTGGTGGGGGGCGCCTCCTCTTTCTAATGGTGCTTCAGGTTATCATTTCCTTTTGTACTTCTGACAAATAAACGTTTTGGTTATTCATCTCTCTAATTTCTATCTTATTTGCTTTTCCCAGCTACATTTATCTTTACTGCTCAGATTTCCAACCATGTTTCCCTGATTGAAACTTTATATTTTATCATGTATCACATTTTATTAAAACATCCCGATTAAAATATCATCCTTAGGCGCGAGGAAAGTAACGAGAAATGCACCAATTACGGTTAAAGACGGGCTGCTGAAGTTTCATTCGGCGATCCTAACGCCGGAGAGGGTCTCAGAAGTGTGTGGTTACCCGATTCTCAAACTTCCTTTAAATATGTTGACTTGCGGTGTGGCGTGTTAGTTTTCTCCGATTATTTAACGCTTCCGAGACCGAACTCATTGAAATTCCAGCGGCGCGCGGGATTGCTAATACATTTTTTAATAGTCTTTGGAAGCAGAGACTTTATTTGATTTCAGTCGATAATCGAGTTCTTGATATTCGTGTCAGCCGTTTTAATTTGTTTTGATGTTGATAATCTGGAAATACTTCTCCTTCCAGCGAGTTTTAAGATTCATTTTAGAATGTAGGCGTATTAAAGATATTAAAAATTTTAGTTTGCTGTAAAAGAAAACAATTGTATGTCTGTCCGTCCGCCCTCAGATTTTAGAAACTACTGAGGCTAGAGGGCTGCAAACTGGTATGTTGATCATCCACCCTCCAATCATCAAACATACCAAAATGCAGCCTTCTAGCCTCAGTAGTTTCTATTTTAGTGAAGGTTAAAGTTAGCCATGGATCGTGCGTCTGGCAGCGCTTTCCGGAGGCGTCGCCGACGCTCTTTCACATGACCGCACCTGGGGAGCAACTGAGCGCTGCCCAGAGTTTCATACAGCATTGTACACTATACAGAAAACTCGATTGCGCCGAAGAAACTTCGGCGCATTTTATTGTTTATTTTCACTCATGATTGTTTTTTTTTCTTTTTTTTTGTTTAATGTCCTCACAACGTGAGAAGTTTTTCCTTTCGTCAGTGGTCAGGGTTACGTTTATCGTCCAGTCCCTCAGTTGTCAACAGGTGATAGGAAAACCATAAAATCTTGCCACTGTTATCCTATGGATGGCGTTTACGGCAATTTTATGACGTGAAAGGGTATTTTCACATCTTATTGCTTCGGTAGTAAAATTCCTACGACGTATTTAGTCCGGAGTCATAAAATATATCAAATGGATAATTTTATGCAGCAACAGTGATCGCATTTATACGTTTCTCTCAGTACTGTTTTCGAACAAGGTTAGAAACAATTTAGTGTACTAGACTGCTTAGTTAATTAAATCCGTTTCCATTCTTGAAGCAATACGTATGTAATGTATGTATGTATGTATAATTTTATGCAGCAACAGTGATCGCATTTATACGTTTCTCTCAGTACTGTTTTCAAGCAAGGTTAGAAATAATTTAGTGTACTAGACTGCTTAGTTAATTAAATCCGTTTCCATTCTTGAAGCAATACGTATGTAATGTATGTAATGTATGTATGTGTGTATAATTTTATGCAGCAACAGTGATCGCATTTATACGTTTCTCTCAGTACTGTTTTCAAGCAAGGTTAGAAATAATTTAGTGTACTAGACTGCTTAGTTAATTAAATCCGCTGGTGTTTTCCATTCTTGAAGCAATACATTTGTAATGTAATGTAATGTAATGTATGTATGCATGTATGTATAATTTTATGCAGCAACAGTGATCGCATTTGTAAGTTTCTCTTGCTACTGCTTAGTTAATTAAATCCGCTGGTATTTTCCATTCTTGAAGCAATAAGTATGTAATGTAATGCAATGTCATGTAATGTATGTATGCCTGTACCTCTTCCATGACCATGAGGAGGGTAAAATTGTTGCCTTCGATATCGGAAATTGTAGGAAGTTGTTGGAGAACTCTATTCCTCTAAGCCCTTTAGTTGCTGGGCAAACCAGAAACTATGGCGCTTTTGGGTCTAGCCGGGGATTCGTAAGAAGCGCCGCTAAGTATATTTAGTTTCTCGAGTATTGACCTCTGCCAATAAAGTCCTTTTAAAGTTGAATCGAAGAAATCGAAATATTTGATTTTTGATCAAAGATCTGTGTACTGGGATCTTGTAGGGTAAGATTTTTCCTTCGATTTGTTCGATTGTGTTTTGTTTCACAATTCGCAGATGTTGTTATTATTATTATTATTATTATTATTATTATTATTATTATTTCGGTAGATGAAACCTATTCACATGGAACAAGCACACCAAAGGGGCCACTGACTTGAAATTCAAGCTTCCAAAGGGTGTTGGTTTCAACCTCGCACCACAGACCCCACACTGCGGCAGTGACTGATCATGATACAGAGCCAGTGATTTTTGCTTTCATCGCCCTGGGGGAGGCGCGAACTCGCGACATCTGAGCGGCATGTCACGACACTAGCGACCACACCAGCATGAATAACAGAAATTTGAGTGACTATAGAACATTGATGTTTTGATTTCTGAGAAAGAGGAAAGGATAGCTTTTTGTAAACTTCCCGTTTCCTAAGGATGTGTTTACACCTGTGCTTTATGCAATGCCATAGCATTGATAACAGATTAGGATCCACTGTAACAAATATAAAATGAAAGATCAGTGAGGAAAATGGGAAAAAGTATAACATTACAATGAGTAGTAAATGATTTAGAAAGTGGCGTAGTTAAAAAACAAAATTTATCGGTAACTCCATCTGGTTTTAAACCTGTAAACTTAACACTAAAACCCCCTAGAGGTCTTCCGCTAATAAACCAAAACCCCAATATGGTCGAGCCACGTGATACACAGAGTTCAGGCAGATGTAATTAGAGTTGTTTAGCCCGCGCCATGAAACGGCCCAGGCAAATATAATTGGAATTGTTTACCGTACGGCTTGATAGGGTAATTGATTACATTGTACCGATTCCATTCAGTGACAGTTATTGTCCCGGGTTCTTTTATGCGGTGATGACCAGAGGGCGCCTCACCTGCATTAAATTGGGGTAAGGCAGAAGTGCTCATTTGCGGTAATTTATGGGAGAGAGAGAGAGAGAGAGTATTGCCGAGTTATTGCCCTGTAATGATTTTAAATTACTCTTCTTTTTCCCGGAATGTGTCGTGCATGTTGGTGTCGGAGATAGGATTTTCTCTTTAAATTGCCTCAGGTTCTTATATATAAAGAAGTCTTTTTAAGTGGGTTGGTTGTAATTATTTTGCCTGGTCTTAGTCATAACAGTGAGCCATGAAAGTAAACAATTAGATATCTAGTTTATAAGAATTATTTTATATTATGTAATTTACCAAGACTTTAAAGAAAAGGTTTTTAATAAATGTGAAATTATAAAGGTATGAATATTTATAATTATTTCATATTATGTAATTTACTAAGACTTTAAAAAAAAAGGTTTTTAATAAATGTGAAATTATAAAGGTATGAATATTTATGCAGTACTCTCTGTAAAGACTTTTGTAAAGATATGTATACGTTAAAATTTTTTTATCTAATGTGTATGGCTTATAGCTGGAATAAAGAATTCAATTCAATTCAATATCCATAGATCTGTAAATGGTCTTGATATATCTTTCAGCGACGATGATTTATGTAAAACTTCTCTGATCGTTTTATTACTAATTGTTTTCGAGCGTTATGGCATTATAGTAAAGAGATTTCCCGTATAATAACCGTCCTGCCCTACTTAATTCACTCTGAAATCTAGTTAGTCACACGAATGACTAGCTTGACAGTGCACTGTTTATTTCATAATTTCGTTTATCAAGGTATTCTTGGTTATGAGTTTTCCGTAAGAGAAAACTATTGTGCCTTCTTTATCTGTCCGTCCGCACTTTTTTCTGTCCGCCCTCAGATCTTAAAAATTACTGAAGCTAGAGGGCTGCAAATTGGTATGTTGATCATCCACCCTCCTATCATCAAACATACCAAAATGCAGCCCTCTAGCCTCAGTAAATTTTATTTTATTTAAGGTTAAAGTTAGCCATAATCGTGCTTCTGGCAAAGATATAGGATAGGCCACCACCAGGCCTTGGTTAAAGTTTCACCGGCCGCGACTCATACAGCATTATACCGAGACCACCGAAAGATAGATCTATTCTCGATGGCCTTGATTATACGCTGTAGCGGCTGTACAGAAAACTCGATTGCGCCGAAGATAACTTCACTTCCATCAGCTTTACCAATGTCTAGGAGAGAACTCCTCTGGACCCAAGTCCCTGTAGAGACAAAGGGTCAGAGAGGACTGCGGATTTCAGAAGAGGAGGAATAGAATGTTAGAAGGCATATCGTGCGCTCTCACCTCGAGCAGCAGTACTCGATGGAACCATTTGGTTAAAATTTTCTTGTATGTTGTTATATACGTAGTTCTTTTTTATTTTGATGAGGGAGACGCAGGAATACGTTCAGAACATACGTACGTTACTTCTTGTGTTCCCGTAAGGCAAAGTCGAATCGCTCCCTTCCATACCTGTACGAGAAAAAGAAAAAAGAAATTGTAAAGTCATATCAGCGAAGAACCTGAAGTGAAATTACATTTAAATAAGTTTTCAGGGGCACCGACAGTAAGTCGTAAATTCGTAAATTACAAAGGCGACTTACATATTTACATACCGTGCGTGGGAGTTCTCTTTAAAGAGAACACTTTACATTGCTGGATTTTCTTTTAATTGTTGTTGGGACGAGTCTTAAATGAGGGCCATTTAGACCTGCGTTTCAGTAACGGGGGTCATTTACTTGAAGTTTTTTGTAGAGGTGTCAAATATTTAGCACTTTTTTTAATTTTATTTTGTGTTTTTTGTTTTTTTTAGGGGCACGATCGTGAAATTTTTAATTTTTTTGTTTTTTTGTTTTTGAAAGGGGGAAATTTGAAATTTACAAGAATGAAAAATTTTTTTAAGTACACATGGGGGGAATTTACAGAAATGAAAGGGGGAAATTTGAAATTTACAGGAATGACAGGCGGAAATTTGAAATTTACAGGAATGACAGGCGGAAATTTGAAATTTACAGGAATGACAGGCGGAAATTTGAAATTTACAGGAATGACAGGCGGAAATTTGAAATTTACAGGAATGACAGGCGGAAATTTGAAATTTACAGACATAACCGGCGGAAATTTGAAATTTACAGGAATGACATGAGGAAATTTGAAGTCTAAAGGAATGACAGGTAAAAACTTGAAATTTACAGGAATGACAGGCGGAAATTTGAAATTTACAGGAATGACAGGCGGAAATTTGAAATTTACAGGAATGACAGGCGAAAACTTGAAATTTACAGGAATGACAGGCGGAAATTTGAAATTTACAGGAATGACAGGCGAAAATTTGAAATTTACAGGAATGACAGGAGGAAATTTGAAATTTACGGGAATGACAGGCGGAAATTTGAAATTAACAAGAAAGACAGAAACAGATTGAATGGCGAAGTAGACAGGGAATTTGCGTCGGAGTTGACGAGAAAAATGATTTTGCAATCCGCTCCCATTCCAGTGAAATGCATTTGAATATTGTCAGATGTATGAATGCCATTGAAAGTGTTTGAGAAAAATAAAGATCAGTACAAAGCAGTTGGCCTAATTTCAAGATAAAAATATCTTCAAAACTCGAAATTTAACAACTTTTTTTGTATATAAGTAAACAGGAATCAGAAGATGCGATTGAGAGGAAATTAGTTCAAATTTAACATTATTTTCAACATTATTTTACCTAAATAAAAGCCTACATTATTTTCAATATCATTTTACCTAAATAAAAGCAACTATTTTCAACATTATTTTACCTAAATAAAGCTGTTACTTTTGTAAGTAACAGCTTTATTTAGGCAAAATAATGTTAATATTTAAGTGTCATTTCACTGCAGTTGTCAGAACGCCAGAATTTAAATGTAAAATATTGCAGTCAAATGAAGAGTAAAAGGGGGCTTAGAAATCCGAAAGCCCCAAGATTAGTTTGAAAAGCCTGTCAGATTTACAAGTATAGCGTAATGCATTTCCCTCCCATCAGGAAAGGACCCGAGCAGAAGATTCTGGAAGTGGATTGATGTATACCTCCTAAGGTCTCCGTGAATAAAACCTTACCGTTTTTTAAAAAACCTCTCCCCGCAGGGGGGGTTAGTGCCGTCAGTGCACCTCATGCGATGCACTGTAGGCATTACTAGCTGCAACCCCTTTCATTCCTTTTTTTAACTGTATCGCCATTCGTATCTTTCTTCCCTCTTACTTTCCACCCTCTGCTAATAATTGATTCATAGTGCAACTGCGAGGCTTCCCCCCTGTTACTTCTTTCAAACATTTTACTGTCAGTTTCCGTTTCAGCGCTGAATGACCTCATAGGTCCCAATGATTGGTCTTTGGCCTGAATTCTATATTCAGTTCAGTTCTAGAGAGCCACTGTAATTTTTCCCTCGAGGTCTGATTTAATTGTAGACAAATTTTAATATCGAGAAAGTTATCCCGGAAGTACTGTCTAATGCTGTACGGGAAATCATATTAATTTTATTATTATGCAAACGCTAGTTTGCGAGAACTGTCGTAAAATGATACAGCAATCCAGTAATCATGAAAATATAGTTGAGTATGGAAATATGGGAGTTAATTGTAATGATTGGAAATATAACGTTCGTTGCCTGGCTAAAATTATGGAAATAGAACTGTTCCTCGCCTGGCTAAAATTAGGGAAATAGAACTGTTCCTCGCCTGGCTAAAATTAGGGAAATAGAACTGTTCCTCGCCTGGCTAAAATTATGGAAATAGAACTGTTCCTTGCCTGGCTAAAATTATGGAAATATAACGTTCCTTGCCTGGCTAAAATTATGGAAATAGAACTGTTCCTTGTCTGGCTAAAATATGGAAATAGAACTGTTCCTCGCTTGGCTAAAATTATGGAAATATAACGTTCGTTGCCTGGCTAAAATTATGCATATATAACGTTCCTTGCCTGGCAAAAATTATGGAAATAGAACTGTTCCTCGCTTGGCTAAAATTATGGAAATATAACATTCATTGCCTGGCTAAAATTATGGAAATATAACGTTCCTTGCTTGGCTAAAAGTAATGTTTGGAAATTCCACTCTTCAATTATAGCTTCAGGTACCTCACAGCTGTACCTTTGTGAAGTTCATTCGTGAAACAGACATTTAATGGTTAAAGAGGAAAACTGTGGGAGATCCGCCTGTATTCTTGGATAGCTGTTGTGGTTTTTAGTTTTCTGTAAAAGAAAACTATTGTGCCGGCTTTGCCTGTCCGTCCGCACTTTATTCTGTCCGCCCTCAGGTCTTAAAAACTACTGAAGCTAGAGGGCAGCAAATTGGTATGTTGATCATCCACCCTCCAACCATCAAACAAATTGCAGCCCTCTAGCCTCGGTAGTTTTTATTTTATTTAAGGTTAAAGTTAGCCATAATCGTGCGTCTGGCAACGATATAGGATAGGCCACCAACCAGGCCTTGGTTAAAATTTATGAGCCGCGGCTCATACAGCATTATACCGAGACCACCGAGAGATAGGTTTATTTTCGGTGGCCTTGATTATACGCTGTAGCGGCTGTACAGAAAACTCGATTGCGCCGAAAACACTTCAGCGCATTTTTTACTTGTTTATTCATGTACATAATGCCAGGCTGTTTATCCCATAATTTGCGGATAAAAACATATATATCGTTTGTGCGCTCGTATGGAAATGTTGGTTGAAAAATTGAGCTCGTATGTCTGAAGGCACAGAAATAATAAAGAAAGAAAGAAGAGGAGTTGCGCAAAAATTATTCATACCCCTTTGTATGTATGTTTGTGCAGAAGATAAATTGCGAACGTATTTTATGATTTCAGTGAAAACGTGCGGAGTCAGGGGTGGAGAAACGGTGTGAGTGTGTGTGTGTGTGTGTGCATACGCCTAATTTCACACGCTACTTTACATTGGTGTGAATATGATTTCACTTTGATCAGTATTTTTTCAGCTGAGTAAATATTTCCGTTTGGTAATTAAAGCACAATACAAACGGTTTACGGGGGTACCCGTGAGCAGTTTGATCCTTCCAAAGTGATGTTTAGCCAATATGTTGAATGTGTTTTGCAATAATTTTTAAACCAATGTTTTCTTATACACTTGAAAACAGCTTAACATTAAACTGACATCACATTTCGTTGACTCATCTCAAGATCGTAGTTTTCAAAATCCAAGAATTTTACTGATGTATATACATCATTTTGTAATGATTGATATACTTCGGTGTTACAGCTGGTACAAAATAGTAGCGAACATATTTTCAGACTTCCTACCATAGTATTGTGGTATTATTTCTTGTTATAAAAATAAGTCAGTCGACAGTCATTATGATGATTTTTTAAATTAAACAATACAATCACTGCCTAGGAACACTTGAAAATGTGTTGTTAGCGGTCTGAACTTCTATACTATAGGAATCGAGGAGTAAGTAAAATGTGGTACATATTGTCCGTAGAGTTTGTGTTCATTTGTGTTAATTTTATTAAATTCAAGCAGTCCATCTTCATACACCGCTGTGGCCACTGTCCTGCTAAATAATTTGATTTTTGTTTGTTTTTCTGCTGAAAGTTAAAATTTTTTTAAGTATGCATTGATTACATAAGTATGGTTAATTGTAGTTCAAGGATTTCAAGGGGATAACAAAAGTTGCCTTGCTCTTGGTAATTTGGTCGATCTCCTCTCTCTCTCTCTCTCTCTCTCTCTCTCTCTCTCTCTCTCTCAGATTTCTTAGATTCTAATCATATCCTCTCTCTCTCTCTCTCTCTCTCATTTTCATCAGATTCATAATTTGAACATTTCATCAGTCATATTTATAAATACACACACACACACACATTCTCTCTCTCTCCAGACCGATTTTCATCTGATTTGTAATGTGTACAATGTTTATTGGTGCTCTTGAACAGATTGAATATAGTTTCTCTCTCTGTCTCTTTCTCTCTCTCTCTCTGTGGTGATAGATTGCCATCAGATTTGCCATGCACAAAACCCTTATTGATGCCATTAAATACATTTGAGTATCATCCGGTAGGAATTCTGTAATTTTTTATATGTTTTTCTGGAGCACAAAGCAATGCTTCTCTTAATTTTTTTCCCGCTACTTCTCTCAAAAAGTTTTTTCGAGGAATATATATTTTTTATTTTGAAAATTAGGACTCGTATCAGTCATGCAACCGCCTCTTTGCATTCATATATCAATTTGGGACGATGTTAGAAGACGATAAGGGTTATTATTTGTGCAGGTGTACATTTGTTTTCCTTATTTTACATTTCTTTCTTGTCATCCCAATTCCACTCACTTGTCTCGTATCATAATTATACAAATACACCTCTTTTACTTCAGGCATCGTTCTCTCATTTCACGTTGTTTTTATTGTCCCGTCTTGTTGTATTATTTTGCTTAATTTTCCGTTTAGCAAATCCCATTGGACTTCACATCCCAAGAATCCTTCCCCCAACCTCCTCATTCATTACCCTTTTGTGTCGTTATTGGCGTCAGAATTTTTCTCATTTCCTTATTTTTCCATTTTGTTTGTTTTCCTCCAATTATCGTATTTCGGTAAGTGTCCCTTCCTCGGCCATTCTCCTCACGCTCTCTACAAAGCCTTATGTGTATGAAAAAAAAACGAGCTTACATTGTTGGGGCGATAAAAGTATAGATTCTCATTAACGGAGTTCCAATCGCCAGCAGCAGTGAACGAGGTGCAGATGATTACGAAGAACGGGACCTGATTAGGGGAGTAGTGCAACAAGGGGAGGTAGAGAGGTAGGGGTAGGGGTATGGGAGGGGTGGGGGGGTTAGTGGGTAAGGCAAGTGACACCTTGAGGTGGTGACTGACTATTACAAAGCCAGTCACTCCTCACCTCGCGGGGGAAGGGTGTTGGCATCGGAGATAACGGCAACGACGAGGACGACAGGCTCGTCTGCAGTGGTGGTGGTGATTGTACGAATTTTGGTGGTGACGTGTTGGAGAGGCAGTGGTGGTGGTGGTGGTGGTGGTGTTGGTGGAGGTATAATGGTGGTGAGAACGTTGCCATGGTGATTGTGGGGAGGTGGTGGGGAGGGAAACTCGGCCGGAGCAGTGAGGTCTCTAGTCGCCGTCAATACCTGAACTCTCTCTCTCTCTCTCTCTCTCTCTCTCTCTCTCTCTCTCTCTCTCTCTCCCCTTCCTTCCTCGGAGAAGTTTATTATTGGAAGGCTTCCTTCTTCTTCTTCTTCTTCTTCAAGTAAGTTGATTCTCGGGAGAGTTTTTGTCTCTCGCGATCTTTTAATTCTCGAGTTCTCTCCAACCTTTTCTCTTCGTAACCTAATTCTGTTCTAGTTGTAGGAGTGCTCTCTCTCTCTCTCTCTCTCTCTCTCTCTCTCTCTCTCTCTCTCTCTCTCTCTCTCTCTCGCTCGCTTCTTAGGGCATTTAATACCGGAAGGATTCGTATTCTTCAATAAAGTCCATTCTCCTGGCTTTTATCTGCTTCTCGTAGTCTTTTAATTCTCATATTCTCTTCCCTTACTTTATCTTTCCTCGTGACTTTGTTCTTTTTACCTTTGTTGTAATGTTTTTTTCCTCTCTCATATATCTTTAATTTGCGTTATTTGAACGTTAGAGCATCAGCTTTCACTATTTATAAATTTCTATGTATTGTAGTTCCTTCTACCCTTAATTTTTGTTTTGTAATGGTTTTCTATTGTTTATTGAATTTTATGCTGTATACTGTAATTCTTTTCTTCAGTGTTACTTAGTAAATGCTTGTAATTTTTGAGTATTTGAACTACTAACTATGACTTTTAGTTTTCATTAAAAGAAATTTATTGTGCCGGCTTTGTCTGTCCATCCTCACTATTTTGTCCGCGAGGCTAGAGGGCTGCAAATTGGTATGTTGATCATCCACCCTCTAATCATCAAACATGCCAAATTGCAGCCCTCTAATCTCAGGAGCTTTTATTTTATTTAAGGTTACTGTTAGCCATAATCGTGCTTCTGGCAACGATATATGATAGGCCACCACCGGGCCCGTGGTTAAAGATTCATGGGTCGCGGCTCATACAGCATTATACCGAGACCACCGAAAGATAGATCTATTTTCGGTGGCCTTGGTTATACGCTGTAGCCGCTTTACAGAAAACTCGATGGCGCCGAAGTTATTTTTTACTTATTCACTTTATTTTTTATTCATTTAATAATCATATATAAATCTTTTATTCATCGTGGAAATGATGTAGATTTCCAACGTCTTGAAAAGGACGAGCATCTTTTCGTTGCTCCTTTATTTGGACGAAAGTCTCACTCTGAACTCGTTATTCCACTGAATGTAAGATTTAAAGTGATTTAAACACCATTGTTTATCTGACTTATGATATTCTCCCTATATTAAGTAGCAGATCTTCCCGCTTCCTTCGTGATTAAGCCCCTGGAGCATTTTCCCGAGATGCAACCGAGTACCGGGACGCATTTTCCGAGATGCAACCGAGTACCGGGACGCACTTTCCCGAGACATAACCGAGTACCGGGGACCTTTCCCTGAAAAAATCGGGACGCCATATCTTAAAAACTAACCATAGAATTCTCTTGAAAATAATCTCATTATGTTTCCCACACCCAAAGTAGTGGAGAAGCTGGAAATCTAACATACCCCAGTTAACCTAACCTAACCTAGGGGCATGGCAAAAAAACCGTGGCTGGTGCTATACTAGCTGTACATCTTAGGGGCCTGCCCATCGTTCTTCCGCGTCTTTTTCTTGTTTTCTACCGGCTTGGGCTAGCAAGGGACATTGAGTCACTCTTATATTTGACTCTTGCAAATTAATACAGGGTGAGTTTAATACAGTAATAGTAATAGGTATTTTTGCAGTTCAAACACCATACATATATATATATATATATATATATATATATATATATATATATATATATATATATACATACATACATACATACATACATACATACATACATATAGTACATGTGTATATATACGCATGTGTGAGCGTGCACGCGCGTACATATATACATACACATCTATATAAGTGTGTGTTTATGTATGCATGTGTATATACGAGTATATATATATTTATGTATCTGTGTCTATGTATGTACACGCTCTTACGCACACACACATATACATATATACATGTGTGTATTTTTGTGTTTATTTATTTGTTGCTTTCTTTTCGATTTTTTCACTACTTTCACATATTGTCATTTTGGAAGCGTTTCTTTGGCTTGCCGTATAAGTATATGTATATTCTGAATGGTAAAAATCTACTAATACACTCCCA
>NC_089753.1:33808912-33816412 GCF_040412425.1 Macrobrachium rosenbergii | reverse complement strand
TTGTGTGAAAGTGGCATTGGAGAGGAATGGGTTTCACTCAGACAGTGTGAGCGCATTCAAGATACAGGTGAATGACGCAGTGTGTGTGTGTGTGTGTGTGTGTGTGTGTGTGTGTGTGTGTGTGTGTATGTGTGTGTGTGTGTGTGTGTGTGTGTTTTCTCCACAGGCCATTTATCCACGATTTACCTGTTGAAGTGTGAAAGTGGCAACGACAATAGCATTAATAGTCTTGTTTGTTCTCTAGAGCCACCATTTTTCGGGGAATGGTTTAATGCTGAATAACAAAGACGTGTGTTTGAGTGCACGTGTGTGTGTATGTGTATGTAATTGTGAAAGAGTTAGTGTTATGTTATTCATTCAGTTGTGCATATATACAGCTTCAGTCAGTATTTGTCCCGTCCAGTGTCCCTTTGCATAAATTATGCCTTCATAAATCTCTTCAATATCGTCGAATTTATTCTGTAAGAAATCCTTTGTTCTAATTTTAACAGTCAAGGTTATTGATAAATTATAATTTTAACAATCAAGGTTATTGATAAGTTCTAATTTTAACACTCAAGGCTTTTGATAAATTCTAATTTTAACAGTCAAGGTTATTGATAAGTTCTAATTTTAACAGTCAAGGTTATTGATAATTTGTAATTTTAACAATCAAGGTTATTGATGAATTCTAATTTTAACAGTCAAGGTTATAGATAAATTCTAATTTAACAGTCAAGGTTATTGATAAATTCTAACTTTAACACTCAAGGTTATTGATAAATTCTAATTTTAACAGTCAATGTTATTGATAAATTCTAATTTTAACAGTCAAGATTATTGATAAATTCTAATTTTAACAGTCAAGGTTATAGATAAATTCTAATTTTAACAGTCAAGGTTATTGATAAATTTATATAGCACACAGAAACACATGACTGCGACAAATTTAATTATATTGTACATAGTTGAAGCCGTGGCAAATAAATTTTTCAATACCCGAAACTTGCATAACCGACCGCTGCAAGGAATAAAGTGATAAAGAATAGTACAAAATGTATGCACAATAATCTATGCATGGATATGTAGGTGAACTGCAAGCTATTCTTGAGAGAGAGAGAGAGAGAGAGAGAGAGAGAGAGAGAGAGAGAGAGAGAGAGAGAGAGTATGCTACTCAAATTGTGCAACTGATATTTTTGTAGTAATTCTCGTTGCAACATTCCGGTCATAAAAAAAGGGTATTTGAAACTTACCAACAACCAGACAGATTAACGTTCAAGATTCGAGCGTAATAGGTAGTGACTAATACTAAAATGGAGAGCTGTAGATTTGTAAAGAAAATTGTGGCAGCATACAAATCTAATAATATCACATACGACGGGAGCATTAATGTTAAAAATGAATTTGAAAAATCATATAGGGGGGGAAATGGGTTGCATGTTTTGAAGAGCAATAAAAGTGACGTTAAAAGAATAAAAAAATATAAATGTCTTCCCAATAAATGTCAGAATAGTATAACAACACAGCTGAAATAGTGTTTTAAAATATCCATCAACCTTCACATAATGTCAGAGAGACCGTAAGGCGGGGGGCAAAATTGTCTCCTAAATAAATATATATATATATATATATATATATATATATATATATATATATATATATATATATATATATATATATATATATATATATATATATATAATTCTAACAAACACAATGCCATCTAACTTCTCGATTTCTTCACATTTTAGATACGCCTGTCACTGAAAAGACTCCATCAAATGAAAACACAA
This sequence comes from Macrobrachium rosenbergii, assembly GCF_040412425.1. Taxonomy (NCBI): domain Eukaryota; kingdom Metazoa; phylum Arthropoda; class Malacostraca; order Decapoda; family Palaemonidae; genus Macrobrachium; species Macrobrachium rosenbergii. The sequence goes on along the minus strand of NC_089753.1, from coordinate 33,814,640 downwards.
AATGAAGAAATTCTTCATTTAGTTCTTCATTTGGATCAAGGATTTGTAGTCGCAAGTGAATCCAAAACGTGAAGAAATCGAGAAGTCAAGAGGGCACTGTGGACATTACAATTGCGCACGTATCTGATAAAAGAAGTCTTGAATTTATTGCCCTGGGTTGTGGCAGAATTACGCTCGAACGGCAAATGGACTTAATTCCATTGTAAAGGTTTTGAGTTTTCGTGCTTGTCAGTTGATCAACGGCCTTGATTATGCATGTGTCATTCTGAAATCCTTTTATTTGCTGTCGTCTGTGCTCAGCTCAAACTGCTCATCCGTTTCAGTTTGTGCTGTAATGGAATAAGTGAGTGCTGTATCTACTGTTTGTTATGAATATTTTTTTAGTGAATCATATTTATGGTCGACAATCGGATCCGCTTTTGGTCAGTGTTTTGAGTTGGATTGCAGATCGGAGTTTTTTTTTATTTGTTTTCGTTTATTTCATCTAATACTTCTTTTAAGGTGGGGCAGCCTTGCGGGTGTTCCTTACCGTTATTCACTTGCCTACGCATTCATAAAACACAGAAAGGTGCCAAACCAATTTTTATGTTTTTTAAACCCCGCTAGACGGACAGGCCAACTTTTCTTTTTCAATTTATTTTCTTTCAGTATTGCAAATTTGTGTCGTCAGTAGTCACAATGATCAGACCTCAAATTACCTGCCGTCACAGTAACAAGGAAGAAGAAAATCTCCAAACGTTTTGAGAAGTCCAGTATAAACTTTAATTATTTTTACGTAGTTATTTTATGAATAATCTTGATCTGTTGTAAGATGAAAAGGAATTTTATTAGTTTTGTTATCATCATCAGTAAACTGGCAGAAGACGATTTCAAAACCTGGTCTGACAAACGTCACTGTTTCCCCACTGACAAGGGTTATTGAGTCCCCACTGACAAAGGTTACCGAATGGGCCGGAGTTCGATTCCCGCCGCCGGCTGATGAAGAGTTAGAGTCCCCATTTCTGGTGATAGAAATTCATTTCTTGCTATAATGTGGTTCGGATTCCCCACAATAAGCTGTAGTTCCCACTGACAAACCACTGGTTCTTAGCCACGTAAAAAAAGTCTAATCACTTCGGGCCAGCCCTAGGAGAGCTGTTAATCAGCTCAGTGGTCTGCCCCCACTAACTAAACTTACTTTACCGAATCCCCACTGACAAAGGTTACCGAGTCCCCACTGACAAAGGTTATTGAGTCCCCACTGACAAAGGTTATTGAGTCCCCATTGACAGACGTCACTGAGTCCCCACTGACAGACGTCACTGAGTCCCCACTGACAAAGGTTACTGAGTCCCCACTGACAAAGGTTACTGTGCCCCCACTGACAAACGTTACTGTCCCCACTGACAAACGTTACTGTCCCCACTGACGAACGTTACCGTGTCCCCACTAACTGCCTGTTTGCTACGAGATGGATTTCAGATTTTTGTTCGTTGGTATAGAAGAGCAACAATAACAGCAATTCGATCCTGCTGATGCTGCCAAGTTGCTTGCGCACAGCCAGTAGTAATGCGTGATTAAATCATTCGTAACAGCAGTAAAGGCGTCTTGTGACGGAGGTAAAATCTGTCTAGGCTTGAGGTGAAGTAGGTGTCGGTGCCAAGGAAGAAATTCGTTGGCATATGTCACGGTCATCAGGTTTGACCCTGCCGGGACTTGTTCTGTCGTCTACGTCTGTGTGTGCGTACTTGTGTATGTATGTGTATATATATATATATATATATATATATATATATATATATATATATATATATATATATATATATATATATATATATATATATATATATATATATATATATATATATATAGTAGTGTGTGTGTGTGTGTGTGTGTGTGTGTGTGCACAATTGTGTACCCACACACGGGATCGAACTGATATGCTCGCATATAAATATATACATACAGTACATACATACACACAAAGTTGGGGGGCAGAATCGGCGCAGTGCAACTTAAATCTCTAAAAAAAAAAAAAAAGAGAGGATGCGAATAATAATTGCGTTGTACTATCGGTATGTTGTTGATGCCAAAAGTAATCGTAAAGACTCACATAGGCAGAGAAATACTAATTTTGGAAGTTACTGGAATGATAAAACCCTTCGTATTTGGAAGCGTTGAGTCCCGTACTCCTATTCGTAAACTCATGCAGTGTTGTGATTCAGAAAAAAAAAATGCTTCGTTTCACCAATGTCCTTACATCCCCGTTCATATCATCTTTCTTCCATCTTGCTATCCACCCTCTCCTAACAGTTGTTTCATTGTGCAAACTGCTTTGAGGTTTTCCTGCTGTTACACCTTTCAAACCTTTTACTCTCAAGTTCCATTTCAGCGCTGAATGACCTCATAGGTCCCAGTGGTTGGCCTTTGGCCTAAATTCTATATTCAGATTCAGACTAAAGGAACCGCGAAAAAAATTCAAAACTTTCAAGGCTTGCAATTAATGGTAGCCAGTTCGTTAGCTTAAGATTTGATTCATGAATATTTAGATGCCGCAAATTGCATTGGACATTATGGAAATGAAGTCATTATGAAATTGGACCCAAGATTGTCACCGAAGATGAAAATTAAGCAAATTAGCTACTACCGTTCACGCCAGTTATGGAATTCTCTTCATGCCCCTGTGTTTTCGGGACCTTTTTCCATAAAGGTCGTAGCTGAGCCTCAAATTTTTCCCTTGCTTTACGATTTTTATACTTTGCTTCTGGCTAGACTTAGAAAAGGGCATTCGTTTGTCTGTCCCAGTGGCCTTTACACTCGAAAGAATTGACTTCAAACCTTTGCCTTGTACAGAAATCACTTGGTCTGTTTTCCAGGAACTGACACTGCAGGGGATTTATAAGGTGAGGAAATATGTTTCGAACATCTATAGTTTTGACATTTATTAGCGGACGCACCTACGATTTAAAATGTCCATTAAATTTGTTTTTCAACTGTGTCTTGTGTACGATTGGCTGGGATGATGCTTTTGTCTGTCATGGACTTCTCATGCAAGCAAGGTTTCGTGGCAGACTCGAAGTCTTCAGGCATGATGGAACTTTAAACTTCTGTTTAAAATGAACATAAATTTGTAATATTGATAGCAAGGTAAATAGTCTTCATTTAAGCTTCTTTTAGTGTGCTTATGTACACACACACACACACACACACACATATATATACATATATATATATACACATATATATATATATATATATATATATATATATATTATATTATATATGTGCAATAATTTTACTAAAAAAGCAGCGCTTCGATTTTGAAGTGGAGAATTAACGAATGTGCCCCTGAAAACTGAAAGGTTAGGTTTAGTCTTGATGAACGAGCGACACGCTGTTGTTCCGGCATTAATTAATCTTATTATTCTTGTTATGGATAAAGAAACAAGTGAAAAATGCGCCGAAATTTTTTCGGCGCAATCGAGTTTTCCGTACAGCCACTAGAGCGTATAGTCAAGGCCACCGAAAACAGATCTATCTTTCGGTGGTCTCGGTATAATACTGTATAACCCGCGGCTCATGAAACTTTAACCACGGGCCGGTGGTGGTCTATCCTATATCGTTGCCAGAAGCACGATTATGGCAAAATTTTATCTTAAATAAAATAAAAATTACTGAGAATAGAGGGCTGCGATTTGGTATGTATGGTGATTGGAGGGTGGATGATCAACATACCAAGTTGCAGCCCTCTAGCCTCAGCAGCTTTCAAGATCTGAGGGCGGACAGAATAAAGTGCAGACGGACAGACAAAGCCGGCACAATAGTTTTCTTTTACAGAAAACTTGAAAACCGAAATGCACATAACTCTGTTGTCCCAAAATATTCTGAAATTTTCAGAGCTTGCGAGTCAGCCTTCGCAAATGAGGAAGTGGGTACCTCGATCAACCTAACAGATTCTGAATGAGATATCGGAAATTGACGTGAACTCTAATGAAATTGCCTCGTAAATTCATCTATCTACTCCAGTGTCCATTTACAGGCTGCAAGAGCCCGTGCTGGCGTAAGACCTGCTCATCGTAACAACCACGAGAGCAGCACTCATGTCACGAGTGATAAAAACATATGTGGTGATGAGATAAGGTAATAGATGAGCGACTGGCCAGTGAGAATTAGTTAATAGTGTAAAAGCAGTTGTTGATGGATGTGAGAATTAGGTAATAAGTGTAAAGCAGTTATCATTGATGATAATGGAAGGACGGATGTGAGAATTAAACTGTAAAAGCAGTAATTATTGATGATAATGGAAGGACGGATGTGAGAATTAAAGTGTAAAAGTAGTTACTATTCATGATAATGGAAGGACGGATGTGAGAATTAAAGTGTTAAAGTAGTTATTATTCATGATAATGGAAGGACGGATGTGAGAATTAGTTAATAGTGTAAAATCAGTTATTATAGATGACAACGGAAGGACGGATGTGAGAATTAGTTAAGTGTAAAGCAGTTATTATAGATGACAATAGAAAGACGGATGTGAGAATTAGTTAAGTGTAAAAGCAGTTATTATAGATGACAGTGGAAAGACGGATGTGAGAATTAAAGTGTAAAAGCAGTTATTATAGATGACAATGGATGGACGGATGTGAGAATTAGTTAAGTGTAAAAGCAGTTATTATTCATGAGAATGATAGGACGAATGTGAGAATTAGTTAAGTGTAAAAGCAGTTATTATTGATGATAATGGAAGGACGGATGTAGGAATTAGTGTAAAAGCAGTTCTTGTTGATAACAGCGGAAGGACGGATAACAGACAACGTGAGAGATACACAGAAGAGTAGAGAGAGAGAGAGAGAGAGAGAGAGAGAGAGAGAGAGAGAGAGAGAGAGAGAGAGAGAGAGGCTCGTTGCATGCCCGAGAATCTGGCGGACACCCGAAAGGTCATGAGTCACATCGGAACTAAAGGCTAGGCACATCCTTAAAGTCGGGCAAAATAACAATGACGGAATGGCATTTTTTTCTCTTTTTTTTTTGCGGCAAACCCCGATAAGGAGAACCCCCCATTTGAATTAGCAGTCCACTCCTCTTGGCAGCCGTCTTCGTGCGTTCTCCCGCTTCCCTTCCAGCGCCGATGTTCGGCCTGCTCGTTATTTTCGCGTCAGGTCGCTGTTATGCGGCGATATCCGGCTTTCGGGGGGCAAAATAGCTCTCTCGGCTTTCGTATCTCTCCCCTCGCTAACCTTTGGCATATCGATTCGGGTACGGCCGGAGTTCTCGGATGCTAAGTAGTTTTGCGTGTGTCTCCTCGCCGTTAAGCTTTTTTGTTATGAAATCGGTATGACGGCGTCGCATTAAAAGAAATAGCTGTTACATAAACAACAGAGACAGGTTTGGCATTTATCAGTCTTCGTGGCGGCGAGATGCAATGAGTCACTACCACTTTAGCTGTCGGAGGGAGATTGCTTATGGAATGTAAACACCAGGAGAAGGATAAGATTGTTGTGACACCTTAGGATGAGAAATGTTTTTTCAGTGTTTGTCTGTTGTGACACTATAGAATGAAATTTTTTTATTTATTGTTTGTCCGGTTATTGAGACGGGAATTACTGTACATAAATCATTCGGTTTTGCTTTTGATCTGAAAGGTGTAATGGGTGAACATGCCATCTACCGACCTTTATTGTTGAAATACAGTTTATTATTTCCTGGAAGGTAGAGCTGAAAACTTTTGCAGTGTGCCATATTGCTTATG
>NC_089753.1:33778912-33798912 GCF_040412425.1 Macrobrachium rosenbergii | reverse complement strand
CAAACATACCAAATTGTAGCCCTCGAGCCTCAGTAGTTTTTATTTTATTTTAGGTTAAAATTAGCCATGACCGTGCGTCTGGCACCGCTATAGGTGCCAAAACACAGTCCACCACCGGGCCGTGGCTGAAAGTTTCATGGACCGCGGCTGAAAGTTTCATGCAGCGTTATACACTGTACAGAAAACTCGACTGCGCCGAAGAAACTACGGCGCATTTTGTATTTATTTTTTTATACCAGTGCTCTTCCTGTTATGGTTACGTTCTTAATGGACTGTTTAGTTGGGGTGGTTCTTGACTAACTGACAAGCAGTATGCTTGAAGTGGCTCTTCAAAATGTAAAAAAAATATATATATAAAGAAGAGGTTAAGTATAAAGCTAAATGTGCTCTCATTTGAATTCCTGTTCGCCAGAATAACATTTCGTCCATCTTTGGTTTCGTATTACCTATCTGGTCAACTTCTTTATCGGCTCACAACTTTAAGGTCTTCATTATGGTCAGCACCAGAATGGACTCAAGTAGTCAGTTTAAATTACTTTAGAGTTCGTGATTACTTAGACTTACTAAATAAGTAAATACTAAACATCAAGGAGAATATGAGGGAAATTTCTTTGTGTACCCAGAAGCGAGGAACGCACAAAGAGACGTGGAGGACTACTGGCAGACTCTGCAGTAAAGGAAAGAGTCGAAGACGTTGGTTTCATGGTTGCCAGTTGGCGTCAGACAAGAAAATGTGGCCTAGTCAAATTCAAAAGTCCGGTTTCGCGCGCTCGCTAGGTGCGCTTGCGCCCTTTACACCAGGAAGGTAATGGCCAATGAGTGGCCGCGAACCACTGAACTGGACCGTACCTGAGGTGGCATTATTGCCAATAATAGCGATTCAGATTCCCCAGTCATGTCAGTTAAACATGGTTGTAAAGAGGGGATTCGTTAGGCATGACTGAAGGAAGAGGATTTGTTACACGTGATTGAGGGGAGAGGATTCACAAGATATGATTGAAAGATGATTTAAAAGAAGATTTATGCAACCTCATCGAAATGAGAGGCTTTAGAGCGCCGTCCAATAGATATCTCGGTAGTTGCCAACAAATGAAGTCGAGTCGCCGTTCATCTTGGCGTGTAGAAGGTAAAAGAGAACTTTGACAGTAATCAGAAGCAACGTTATCGAGGATTAAGAGAATCTTGCTTTTCCAGTACCTATGATATTTGCTAACGTGAGCCCTCTTAAACCGCCGAAATCTTTTGAAGGTTTAAAATACAGCATCTAAAATCTGATAGTCAGTTGGGCATCCAATCCACGCAGTAAGGTCCGCTGGTATAGTGGTTAGTGTCGTGGCATGCCACTCAGATGTGGCAGGCTCGCGTCTCCCCCAGTGCGATAAAAAATCACAGGCTCTGCATCATGATCAGTTACTGCTGCAGTGTGGGGTCTGTGGTGGGAGGTTGAAACCAGCATTCTTTGAAAGCTTGAATTTCAAGTCAGTGACCCCTTTGGTACGCTTGTTCCAGGCGAATAGGTTTCACCTACTGAAATAATAATAATAATAATAATAATAATAATAATAATGATTAATAATAATATTTTGTTCTATCTTGATTTGTCTTCGGACGGCGAATCGTTCATCTTTATGCTCAGCTAATCACGCTGGACACGAGTCATTTCCCAAAGAAATAGATTCCAGGGAATTTACTTATCCCACAAATCTCCCAAGCATCCCGGCAGGAAATGGAACCCGGACCCAGTCTCGCCATGGCCATTTGTCCATGTATCATCTGCAAAGGATCCGTGGTCCTTGATATTAGCTAAGTGACTAAACATGTGCTAGGTGTTTCGAACTGAATATTTCCCTTCGGAGAGAGCATATGATTCAGAAGACTCAATAGCTCGTCGGTAGTGAGGGAGATATGATTGAAATCATAAACTGTTACCAGGGAGGTTCTCCGAACACGCGAATTTGAACCGCGACAGAAGGTTCAACTTATAGTTGGTAATGTACATTGTAACATGAGTTTTCTTTGGGTTTAAAGGCATTTTCTTAGTTGTTTTACAGAAAAGTATGACTAGATTATTCAGTTGTGATATACGCTGTTCAGTGATTATGTCAAACCGCTTCTCAGAGAGCAGGAAAGAATAAATAATAATAATAATAATAATGATAATAATAATAATAATAATAATAATAATAATACGCTTTTCAATAATTATAATCAGAGAGCAGGAAAGAATAATAATAATAATAATAATAATAATAATAATAATAATAATAATAATAATAATAATGCGCTTTTCAATAATTATGGCAAACCGCTTCTCAGAGAGCAGGAAATAATAATAATAATAATAATAATAATAATAATAATAATAATAATAATAATAATAATAATAATAATAATAATACGCTTTTCAATAATCATGTCAAACCGCTTGTCCGACCGCTTGTCCGAGAGCATGAAAGAATAATAATAATAATAATAATAATAATAATAATAATAATAATAATAATAATAATAATAATACACTTTTCAATGGTCATGTCAAACCGCTTGTCCGAGAGTAGGAAAGAAATATTAATAATAATAATAATAATAATAATAATAATAATAATAATAATAATAATAAGGCAACACCGCCACTCAGTCATACCGGAGTAGTTAGTTTCTCTCATCCGAAATCTTCAATAGACGACAGGATGCGGTCCGGATGGACCCAAGACGTACCCCGTGACTGGAACGCACGAGGTGCCGCTGCCACCGCCTCCGCTATCGTCACAATTAAGGTAAACAATGGGAAAGCTGATTACTTACGGGAAAGCGTGAAAAAATAATACCGAGGAAAATGCCAACCTGAAACGTCTTCTCAATCGAGGAGTGAATTCTGTCATCGAGGGGAGGCGGGGGGGTGATTCTACTCGGTTGTCTTGAGACAAAGGCACAAAGAAAAAAAGCGGCAGAAGGCTTGGAGGTTGGTTTGGCAGACAAAGAAAAATGGTTAGTGGGGATGAGTGCTTTATTAAGAGGACGCAAGTTGAGGATGATCAATGCAGATGAGTTTTGCCCCGTGGGGGGTGAGTGCCGTCAGTGCACCTCATGCGGTGCACTGTAGGCATTACTTCAGGGTCTTTGTAGCGTGTCTTTGACCCCTATCAGCAACCCCTTTCATTCCTTGTACTATAAGTCCATTCATAGTCTCTTCCATCTTACTTTCCAGCTGCGAGGTTTTCTCCCCTGTTACACCTTTCAAACCTTCTACTGTCAATTTCCGCTTCAGCGCCGAATGACCTCATAGGTCCCAGCGCTTGGCATTTGGCCAGAATTCTATATCCCACTTCTAATACAGATGAGTAATAAACAGAGAGAGAGAGAAAGGTATTGATCGTATTTGATGTTATGAGCGTTGTTAAGAATGGCGCATTATCCAAAAAGTTCCCGATCCCCAGCGGAAAGCAGTTCACCTTTAAGATGGAATTCTTATGAATAAACTTTGGGACATCAGCGGAGTTCAGCGTATATAAACCATAAGGAAAACAAAGGAGAGAATGACAGTCACTGCAGAACGTTCCAGCGCGCGTCGGTGATGGAATTTCTTCTGAATCGTCGAAAAAGAATATGAAATGTTTAGGAGCGCAAAATAGACTTCGCTAGCACCCAGACCGCAAAATCGAATACAGGGATTCCGACAAAACCTCTGGGACGAGGGAAATATGGAATGAGAGCACTTAAAAACCACGGCTACCCTTTTTCCCCCCCACATATGGGCAGCCTGTTATACTCGTATATGGGAGCTTGCGCTTGTAAGTCGATGACCTTTCAGGCTTGTCCCAGTTCGATGCTCGCTCCTTTCGATAACGTCAATAAAAATCGTAACTTGTGGAAAGTAAGATGATATCTCGACGAATAAGAACTTGCCAGACATTTAAGATGGAGAGTATTGGATAGAGAAACATTATACTTATTTTTTTTATGCCATTTATCGATAGGTTTTGCTGTTAAGTGTTCCAGGGTCTGTAATTCTGATGTACCCCAAATTAGCGAAAGACAAGAGCCATACCCTTTGGGTAGATGTATGCGTCAGGTAAACCTGATCGTTTGTTTACAATTTCGTCCGCGGAGCGAAAGGGCATTGTGTCCAGGACAGCGGGTCTGCTCAGTCGAGAAAATGTATTCGGGTACACGCGCAAGATCTGTGAACAGTTGAGAGCGTTTTCATGCGATTCAGAGTGCAGCTTATTTTATGGCCCTCGGATTTGAAGACAGTCGAGTGTTATCCGTTCTTGAAAGCATTTGTATCAGTCCCGTGTAAGGCTCCAAATCGCGAGCTTTTTAGTTCCCGGCAGTTGTTACTTACTGTCATCTATTTTTAAACACTCTCTTTTCTTTTTAGACATTTACTGTAATTTTGTTTTCAGTCATTTTCTTTGTATTCAGTGTCAGTTCTTTATGCTTCCAGGAATTCTTTGCCTGAGGTATTTTTTCTTTGTGACGCCAGGTCAGTCTCTTTTAATATGATATATACAGTATATATATATGTATATATATATATATATATATAATGTAATATATATAATATATATAAGTATATATAATATATATAATATATATATATATATATAATATATAAATATGTATAATATATATTTATTTAATATTATATATATATATATATATATATATATATATATATATATATATATATATATATATATATATATATATATATATATATATATATATGTGTGTGTGTGTGTGTGTGTGTGTGTGTGTGTGTGTGTGTGGAGTTTATTTTAGTTGTCGTTCTTGTTATGCATGGGAGTTTATAGTAATCCTTTTATCAATTTTTTTGTTAAGGGGGTCATGGAACCCAAGCGAAAACTTTCAGGATGTATTTGTAGACAGCAACAGTACTTATGCCCATGTCGCCTAATGAATGTCCATGTCACCTAATGAATGCCATGTCACCTAATGAATGTCCATGTTACCTAATGAATGCCCATGTCACCTAATGAATGCCCATGTCACCTAATGAATGCCAGTGTCACCTGATGAATGCCATGTTACCTAATGAATGCCCATGTCGCCTAATGCCCATGTCACCTAACGCCCATGTCGCCTTAATGCCCATGTCGCCTAATGCCCATGTCGCCTAACGACAACTGAAATCTTTGCAAGAATCCCTAACCAGAAATATAATTTATTGTTAGACTGTCAAAAAATTTTCATAATGTCATTAAGAATGACTCCATTTTACTACCTCAGGTTTCAGATTCTGTTTTCACTTCATCTCTAAACGAAATTTACCTTTATTCTCTTATCATTTATCTGCTATTTTTTTAACTACCATTTCAGAATTCAGGTTGAGACTATCTGTTCCTGTTTATAGTCTCGTAAACAAGAGAACACAACCCCGTAGGTGGGAAGGGGGTAGTACCGTCAGGGCATCGCATGGGGTGCACTGTAGGCAAAACTTCAGGTTCTTTGCAGCGTCCCTTCGGCCCCTAGCTGCAACTCCTTTCGTTCCTTTTCCCTATTCTCTTTCTTCCATCTTACTTTCCACCCTCTCCTAACAATTGATTCATAGTGCAACCTTTCAAACCCTTTGCAGTCAATTTCCGTTTCAGCGCTGAATGACCTCACAGGTCCCAGTGCTGGCCTTTGGCCTAAATTCTATATTCAATTCAATTCCAGAGACGGCAAACACGCGCGCCCAAAATGGAGAGCGCGTAAGGAAAACTGGAAAGTCGTGCAAGATACTGTCTTTGTCTCTCCCATGAAAAGAGCACATTCGCTGTGAGGAGCCATTGTTACAGTCGCATTTGCCGACGTAAATACACGCAAATGGATGACGGTGGGTGAGAAGGGGGCTAGATGGAAAGGCGCGTCGTGGATGGAAGGGGGGACGAATAAGAAAGGGGATGGAGATGGACTCGACTATCATTTATTTAGTGTTACTTCTCGTGTTAACGTTCATTCTTATTCTGGCAGTTCCTCTTATAATTATTGAATTGAATATAGAATTTAGGCCAGATGCCAAGCATTGGGATCTGTGAGGTCATTCAGCGCTGAAACGGAAATTGACAGTAAAAGGTCTGAAAGGTGTAACAGGAGGAAAACCTCGGAATTGCACTCTATGAATCGATTGTTGGGAGAGGGTGGAAAGTAAGATGGAAGAAAGAGAGTATGAACGGAGGTACAGTCAAAGGAACGAACAGGGTTGCAGCAAGGGGCCGAAGGCACGCTGCTAAGAACCTTAAGTAATGCCTACAGTGCACCACATGAGGTGCACTGACGGCGCTACCCCCCTACGGGGCTTATAATTATTTGTTGCAGTTAAACCTTCACGGAATTTTTTGTGTTGATTTACGTGCTAGTAGCAGCTTCATTTCGCACGGCTTACTGTGATGAGACAAGGTTCAGATTCCGCGTCAGTAGAAGGTTCGTTTCTAATTTTTAGATACTATAGGTGTTCCATCGATTTTAAAGCCTGACGCAGTATTTAAGCTATTTCTTTGAGACAAGGTTTCAGATTCCGCGTCAGTGGAAGGTTAATTTTCAGATAGTATAGGTGTCCCATCGATTTTAAAGTTTAAGTTAAGTATACCTTGTTTAACCAGACCACTGAGCTGATTAACAGCTCTCTTAGGGCTGGCCCGAAGGATTAGACTTGTTTTACGTGGCTAAGAACCAATTGGTTACCTAGCAACGGCACCTACAGCTTATTGTGGAATCCGAACCACTTTATAACGAGAAACGAATTTCTATCACCAGAAATAAATTTCTCTAATTCTTCATCGGCCGGTCGGAGAATTGAACGCGGGCCCAGCGGAGTGCTATCCAAGAACGGTACCAACCCATCCAATGAGGAACGATTGAAAAGCTTGATGCGGTGTGTCAGCTATTTCTTAGTTCACCATCATGTTCCATTTCATCGTCGAGTAAAAAGAATTGTTGAAATTGGAATCATCATCATCATATACATCATCATCATCATCTTCATCATCATCACAGCCAACTCGACTCCTTGTAGTCCCCCCCCACACACCGGAGTGCTCAGACGTCTTACTAAATTTTTCAAAGAGGAACCGGAAGTCGAGAGACTGAGAGCAGGCAGCATCAGTTGACCGAAAATAAATTGCAGGTAAGGAGAGAGGCGGACGGAAAGGTGATATGCGAGGCACGGCAGTGGAATATTTGAAGGCTGAGAGAGAGAGAGAGAGAGAGAGAGAGAGAGAGAGAGAGAGAGAGAGAGAGAGAGAGAGAGAGAGAGAGAGAGAGTTCTGAGTCCAGGAAGTTGGGGGAAAAAAGTGCAGTAGAGGAATGCCATCAAATAATGAAAATAGGTTAAGCTTAATTAGGCTATGCTGGAATGTGTCTGACCAAAATATGGAAAAGAAAGAGAAGAATAAAATGGAAAAGAAGAAGAAGAAGAAGAAGAAGAAGAAGAAGAAGAAGAAGAAGAAGAAAGAAGAAGAAGAAGAAGAAGAAGAAGAAGAAGAAGAATGGCCAGAGGCGAAGCTTAGGCCTCTCAAGAAACCGACAGCAATAAAATAGACTTGGCAAGAGAAAGGACAAAAAGTTAAAATAAAAATTGACAAGACAAAACAGTGGAAGATGATGTGTTGCAAATAGAAAAATGTAGCAGACTAAGTATGTGTGGTATAAAGAAGAAATAGGACATAGGAGTCGGGCAGGCTTTCGAAGTCATAAATAATACAAAGGAAGGAAAAACTCTCAAGGGAGAGTGGAAGAGGAGGAAGAAGGAAAATATAAAGAAAGATGACTGGGAAGGAGGAGAACAATAGAAATGATAACTGCGGCAGCAAAGATAGGAATAATGAAGGAGTCATAGAAGGGAAAAGATATAAATGCGAAACGAAGAGGATAACGCAAAAGAGACAAAGGAGAGGTGTAACAAGAACAGGGGGAAGTTTGGCGAGGCAAGAAAGAAAAAGAAAGGACCAGAGAGAGAGAGAGAGAGAGAGAGAGAGAGAGAGAGAGAGAGAGAGAGAGAGAGAGAGAGAGAGAGAGAAGGATAGTTTCCACGAAATTCTTCACAAACAGTTGAAAAGTAGAGGGAAGAAAAGAAATGTTAGTAGGGTCAGCTTTCGTAGGCGAGGCTGAGAGGAAAATTAAACTTAAAAGAGGTGTCCACAGAAAGAGATGTTGCTTTTACAAAACAGTTATTGATATGGGCTGGGGAAAAAAATGGCGGGTAGGATATGAGGAAAGCAAAAGCGAAAAAGGGTATGAAAATGTGAGGTTGAGAAGAAGAACAGAGAGAGAGAGAGAGAGAGACTTTCAACTGCACGAAAATCTGAAGAAACGGATGAGACTTTTAAAAAGTTGAGGAGAGAGAGAGAGAGAGAGAGAGAGAGAGAGAGAGAGAGAGAGAGAGAGAGAGAGAGAGAGAGAGACTCATCTCAACTGCAAAAAGGTTGAAGAGAGAGAGAAAGACTCAAACTGCACGAAAATGAAGAAACGGATGAAATACTTTGAAAAAGGTCGCAGAGAGAGAGAGAGAGAGAGAGAGAGAGAGAGAGAGAGAGAGAGAGAGAGAGAGAGAGAGAGAGAGAGTTCAACTGCAATAAAAATGTGCAGAAGAAGAAACGGATGGATGAGATACAGTGAAAAAGGTTGCGCAGAGAGAGAGAGAGAGAGAGAGAGAGAGAGAGAGAGAGAGAGAGAGAGTGTGAGAGAGTCTTCCAACTGCTTCCCCGAACTCCCCAGGGGACAGCTCTGCAGAGCAATAAAAAAGTGAAGAGGAAGCACCTCAGACGAGATAACTACTGTGTCAGAAACATGATCCTACCTGGCCCAGTACAACCTAAGGGAAAAAAAAAAAAAAAAAAAAAAAAACAGAGAGAGAGAGAGAATTGCCTCGTTCTTTGTTTGCTAGAGAGATGGAAGGGGAAGCGAGAACCAACTCATATTTTTGCAAATCCTTTTTCCAGCTTTTGCATTCCTTTAATGCAAGAAAAAAAGAAGATGAATTCAAGTGCATTGAAAAGTTACTTTTGCTGTATGGAGAGAGGAGGTGGTCCCTCTCTGCTAAATACTGGATTTAGTTTCAGGGCAGGTGAAGGGGATGGAAGTCTTTTCCAGTGAACAGACTTAACAGAAATGTGTAGTTCTTTTCGTGGTATACAGCTTTTGTGTGTTGGTATGATTTATTTTTGACAGCTGATGAAAATCACAAATAGATGTTAAAAGGACAAACTGTCACTAATTTTGTTGTTCAAAATCACTGAGCACACACAAATATGTTATATATATATGTATATATATAGATATATATTGTATATTATATATATTCATATATTTTTATGTATAACTGAGTCACGAAAATATAGAACGTAATGAACATATAAATAAAGACAAAATCCACGAAGGAAAGAGAAACAATGGAGTGCTGCGAGGCCTTTCGAATTATCGTCCTTTACTCAGCTTGAATTTATTTATATATTTTTATACTGTGTGTGTTTGTGTGTATAACTATGAATAAAATAAATATACTGAGGAAACATAAAGTGATACTTATGTTTTTATTACAAACTAACAGTTGTCTTCTATTTTAATTATAATTAATAAATAAATTCTTGCCGATTTCGTACTTTTAATTAATTGGAACCTTTCGATGATTTTGAAGCTTGCCTATTATTTTGTAATTGCTAATAATTCAGTTTTATAAATTGTACTCCATGAAACTATATGTTCATGTTAGGTGTACCATGCTGTCTTTTAAACCTTTTACCCCGTAGCGGGTTAGTGCCGTCAGTGTACCTCATACTGTGAACTGTAGGCATTAATTAAGGTTCTTTGCAGCGTGCCTTCAGCCCCTAGCTGCAACCCCTTTCGTTCCTTTTACTGTACCTCCTTTCATATTCTTTTCCTTCCATCTTACTTTCCACCCTCTCCTAACAACTGATTCATAGTGCAACTGCTTTGAGGTTTTCCTCCTGTTACACCTCTCAAAACTTTTTTTTACTCTCAATTTCCGTTTCAGCGCTGAATGACCTCATAGGTCCCAGCGCTTGGCCTTTGCCCCAAATTCTATATTCAATTCAATTCAAACCTTTTATATTTTTCTACGTATGCCTGTCCTTCCTTTTCCCATTTCCCTTTGTTTATTCCAGTGTGACTTTAAACCTTTTGTATTTAGGCAATTCTTTTTAGATTTTTCTCTCCGGATTTTGCGAGATTTTCTTTTTCCGTACTTTGCTCTCGGCTCTGTGTCACGGTCATGTAGACAGGCATCTATATCCATCTCCGGGACAGGGGGCGCGGAACGATCCTCACGTGCAACATATAAATTCGAAGAGGACATCGTAAAAAAGTAACTTTTTAAGTTCTGGTGTCTCCCGTAAATAGATATTTGATATAGTTGGAAAAGGTATATATATATATATATATATATATATATATATATATATATATATATATATATATATATATATATATATATATATATATATATATATTATAATATTACTCTTCCATAATTAGCCAGTTTCTACTAATAAAGGGGCACTATAGATGACAAGTAAAAATTGCGCCGAAGTTTCTTCAGCCCAATCGAGTTTTCTGTACAGCGTATAGTGCTGTTTAAAACTATCAGCTACGGCCTCGCAAAGCTCAGTTACTCCCCAGATGCGGTTAAGTGAAGGTGTGTTGCATGCCTCCGGAAAGCCCTGCCAGACGCACGAAACATGGCTAACCTTAACCTTAAATAAAATAAAAACTACTGAGGCTAGAGGGCTGCAATTTGGTATGTTTGATGATTGTAGGGTGTATGATCGACATACCAATCTGCAGCCCTCTAGCCTCAGTAGATTTGAAGAGCGGAGGGCGGACAGAAAAAGTGTGGACGGACAGACAAAGCCGTCACAATAGTTTTCTTTTATTTCTGGCTATGTGCTGCCATTAGCCAGTCTACAATTAGGCACAAATAGTATACTGTATGTCCTCTGGTACTGGAAGAAGCATTGAATTAACAGCAAAGGACAGACTTGCATCATCGTATGTTTTGGTGATGATGATGGGTTAAGGGACAGTTAATACTGAGATTTTTTGAACGTGCTCTGAGGTCATTCCAGTGATGGCTCTTTAACACACTGCATCTTCAACTTGGGAAGGAGTGTTACGGTAATGCAAGGTATGGCCAGATGCTCGCTTGTTTGTTTATATTGTCCTGCAACCTGCGACCTATAGGGGGTAGCCAGCCAACAAATTAGAAGTGAAACTCTCTCTCTCTCTCTCTCTCTCTCTCTCTCTCTCTCTCTCTCTCTCTCTCTCTCTCTCTCTCTCATGCGTCTGTTTGCCTAAGGTGCCGTCTCCCCTAACAGTGTCTTTTCTTTTTCCTCAGCATTTGATGCGTATTCAGTCTCTCTCTCTCTCTCTCTCTCTCTCTCTCTCTCTCTCTCTCTCTCTCTCTCTCTCTCTCAGCATTATAATCACAACTTGATATATACAAGCGAACACAGGAGATCATTTGCATTTTGCTGTTTTGAATAAATACATGCCCAACGTCGCAAGTCAGACTTAATTACCTTT
This sequence comes from Macrobrachium rosenbergii, assembly GCF_040412425.1. Lineage (NCBI taxonomy): Eukaryota > Metazoa > Arthropoda > Malacostraca > Decapoda > Palaemonidae > Macrobrachium > Macrobrachium rosenbergii. The sequence goes on along the minus strand of NC_089753.1, from coordinate 33,787,368 downwards.
GCATATCTCTGCTGCTGTGAATAAGGTTTATTAGGCGGAGGAAAGCAGGTTTCACGGAAGTGCAAGGCAAACAGGGTCTTCATTTCTTCCAGTTCTTTTGAGTACTGCAGAAGATTTTGGGAAATTTACGTCCGTCAGTGTGCATTGCGCATGCTGCGTTTCTGCATTTGCTACAGCGTATGTAGTCACGTGCACACGAAGTTGATTTTCTTGTGTTTATTGATCTCACATGGGGTGGCTTCTGTTAAGAAGCAGACTGATGACTGCTTGCTTCTTCTGTTCGTCTTTTGCCAAATGAACTGAGAGTGAAACCTTCGAGTAGCACCTCCGGAGCTCAGTGACACAATTCCATACAATTTCATGATCACCAGAGCTCAGTGACTCCGTATTATGATCTCAGAGCTCAGTGACACAATATCATGATCCCACAGAGCTCGGTGACACAGTGTCATGGACCCACAGAGCTCAGTGACACAGTGTCATGATCCCACAGAGCTCAGTGACATAGCATCATGGTCCCACAGTGCTCAGTGACACAGTGTCATGATCTCCAGAGCTCAGTGACACAATATCATGATCCCACAGAGCTCAGTGACACAGTGTCATGGACCCACAGAGCTCAGTGACACAGTGTCATGATCTCCAGAGCTCAGTGACACAGTATCATGATCCCACAGAGCTCAGTGACATAGTATCATGGTCCCACAGAACTCAGTGACACAGTGTCATGATCTCCAGAGCTCAGTGACACAGTATCATGATCCTACAGTGAGCTGAACGACAACAATTTGCTCTACTCCAGCGCTCGTAAGATTGTATCGCCTGTTACATAGAGAAAGAGGTGTATTCATTGATACTGTTTTTATTTACGTAGGAATACCACCACTGCTTTAGCTCCATCGAGCTTCACTGCTTATAGTGTGTTCGCTAGTTATGCCGTTTACAGCGCCTATTCTACGCCTCACAGCAGTAACATTCCAGTCATTTCTGACCCTCTGTCTCCAGAGGTTTTGAGGAAGGGGTCCCCCTTCCCAATTAATAATTTGGCATTGATATAGTTCACGCTTCACTGATTCAAAGCTAAAATTTGGTCTAAGTAAAAGTCGCTTGGGAACGATTAAAGCAGTGGTACTGGAAACAACGGGTTTTTTTAGTTACTAGAATAACAGTTTGAGTCATTCTCTGCTGTATTGAAAACGATCATGGACTTTAAAACTGCTACTGCTATAGTAAAAAAACGTAAATAAGGAATACTTCAACAATAGATAATAATGCGTGACATTGCTTTTACATGCATGAAGTAAGTTTTCCTCTAGAAACTCCAGCTTGAGATTTGTAATCAGGCAGCCTGGTAGGTGCAGGGTGGGAATGGGGAGCTGAGGGGGGGGGTTAAGTTGTTTTGAAAGACTTTGAGTGAAAAATTGTCAAGACTGTAAAAAATTTTCATCATTAGAGATTTTTTTTTCACCATACGCCTCTTCTTTTCACAGGCGATTGCACCAGAGGGTGTTACCATTTTGATGTTCGGCATGTATTTGTTGGGCGAGGTTGCTAGCCTCATGCCTTGCTCCGTGGGGGTTCATGTGATGACTGCGTCTGTATTTTCTCAGTGGGGACTCGTTCAAGTCCTGACCTTAATTAGTGATAGCAAAGGGAAATTAGGAAGTCAAGTGTCAATGACCAGAGAGAAGAAATGCAGACCCAGTTAAAACGGAATATTTGCCTACTGCGTGAAGAGTAGAAGGGCCAAAACGAAGACCATTAAAGAACTTGTATGTGAGAACAAAGATTGGCATTCGGTATGGAACAGTATCATAAACTAGTTAGGAAAACAAGGTAGAGATTGATGGTATTGTGGTTATGCTGGTATGGAAAAGGAAGAGAGTAGGGTTAAGGAAAATTTGTTCTTAATGCCTGGACTAAGTACGGAATTGCATTAATTTCTGTAGAACCCGGAAGCATTTCCCTGAGATGTAACCGAGTAGCTGGACCTTTCCCTGAAAAAAGCGGGACGCCGTATCTTAAAAACTAACCATAGAATTTTCTTGAAAATAATCTCATAATGTTTCCCACACCCAAATTAGTGGGAAGTGTCTAATTTAGTCTTACCTAACCCAACCTAACCCAACCTAACCTAACGTAGGGGCATGGCAAAAAAACCGGCGCTGGTGCAATACTAGCACACACCTCAGGAATTTGCAACCCGCAACTTAAGAGGAAAGATTCCCTTTTAGTGCACTGTGGGGTGCGGGGCTCAAACTATTGCTGGGGTACGCGGGTACACAGACGTAAATGAGCATATGATTGCACGTAAGTAACATTAGAGGTCATGTGATAAAAATACTCGTCAATCTACAGTACTCACCTTTTTACGTCTGATCGGGAATTTAAATAGAATTTGTCTGTTGAACGTCTTACCTGAGGAGAAAGAGAAAGTGTACATCAGTTTTGTGAGGTAATATTTTTAAAGTGTAGATCTTTTAGTATTAAGTATTTCATAGACTGGTCAAATTCACATGATACATGTACATTTAATGTAAACCCCCAAAAAGTCTTTACTTCCCATATCTTCCCTTTTTTTCAGTTTTCTGTGAAAGAAAACTATTGAGCTGGCTTTGTCTGTCCGTCCGCACTTTTCCTGTCCCCCCTCAGATCTGAAGAACCACTGAGGCTAGAGGGCTGCAAATTGGTATGTTGATCATCCATCCTACAATCATTAAACACACCAAATTGCAGCTCTCTAGCCTCAGTAGTTTTTATTTTAGTTAAGGTTAAAGTTAGCCATAATACTGCTTCTGGCAACGATATAGGACAGGTCACCACCAGACCATGGTTAAAGTTTCATGGGCCGTGGCTCATACAGCATTATACCTAGACCACCGAAAAATAAATCTATTTTTGATGGCTTAGATTATACGCTGTACAGAAAACTCGATTGCTCCGAAGAAACTTCAGCGCAGTTTTTACTTGTTTTATATTCTTCCTACTTTCAGCATTGAACCGAACAGGAAATATACGAGGTAAAACTTACTTCTCCAAGCGGGATTCGAACCCATGCATGTTAGGTTGGAGTGAGGAGGAGGAGGAGGAGGAAGGAGGTGGTTCCTTCGAGAGCTAAATATATATCTTTTCGTGTTTTGTGGGTTTTACTTATATAATGAGTTCGAAAACAGGCATTTCACGAACTGCCTGAAATTTCAGGCAGATAGCGAAATGCACTTAGGGACATTTGATCGACCAGGGCTAGTACTAAACACGGCGAAATACATTTGACCCCCACGGCTAGTACTAAGCGAAATGCCCGGTTTCGATATCTGCCTGTAACATATACGCGTATTGCATATATGACGAAGAGTTATATGTGATATCCTATTTCTTGTTTTTATGAAGGATGTTTCAGTAAAAAAGGATGAACAGCTAACGGAAATTTGATAATCTGATCAGCGATTCACAAGAATCAGGATATTTTGGAGGACTGAAGAAAATAAAATTTAATTTTTCAAATCAATTTCACTCTTCTTTGTGCGTTTTAAAACTCCTTCCACTTTCCCGTGTCTTACAAAATCAGAAAAGCGCGGAAAATAGAGGGAATGAATTTGGACCTTGTCTTCGTATTTTTAACAGTTATAAAATGAAAGGCTCTAAGAATGTATAATAATTTTCTCTCTGGATTTTCGTTCTTTTCCGAGTTGTATAATGCTGCTCGCTAACCCACTAGCATTAGCTCTGGCTTAATGATGAGCCGTGTACTAGAGGAAACAAAAATATTCTTGCAGTGGTTCTGTGAAATTATTAAGAGATATCTCCAGATGTTGCTCGCGCACCATGTGCAGTGATGTTCCAGGTAGACGTTCGTATGTTCATAAGCCTGGCCTCTATTTTTTTTTTGTTTATTGTATAAGGCAATCTTTAAGCAAAGATAGATATTTATTTCTGTTTGACTCTTTTGCGCGGTTTTGCCTTTCAGACCTATACTCCGTAGGGGGTTTAGTGCATGAGGTGCACTGTAGGCATTACTTAAGGTTCTTTGCAGCGTGCCTTCGGCCCCTAGTTGCAACCCCTTTCGTTCCTTTTACTGTACCTCCTTTCGTTTTCTCTTACTTCCATCTTACGTTCCACCCTCACCTAACAATTGATTCATAGTGCAACTGCTTTGAGGTTTTCCTCCTGTTACACCTTTCGAACCTTTTACTGTCAGTTTCCGTTTCAGCGGTACAACTTTTAAATTACGCCTGATAACAAGCACTAAGAAATGAGACTGTCACCAACTTGAGTCGTCGTCACAAGGAGAGAGAACCTCGTAAACACAAGCACAAAAAGAAAACGTCCTCAAACATCCAAACATTCTCGTGTGAGGCTTCAGACCACGTGGATGTTTGAAGTGGCAGTAGTACTTGCTTTACTCTCGAGGAAAAAAAAAAAAAAAAAAAAAAAAAAAAAAAAAAATCTGAAAAGAAATGCTAACAAGCACGGGGTGATCGATTCGTCTTTAAATATTCGAAATCTCAAGCACATCGGGAAACGCAAATAAAATCCCGGTGGTTAACACCTGTGAGGTATCCGCTTCTTTTTCCTCCTTTTCTTCCGTTTTCCTCCCTTGAACAAACGAAGACGGCGTTGCTGAAGTGTTGATTCGTGTGTGTATTTGGTAAGGAGAGGGGAACCATCTACCTTTATTGGTTTTTGGACGTTTTAATTTTCGTCATTCCTGAAGAGTAAGCGAACGAGTGAAAAAATTGCGCCGAAGGTTCTAAAGCGCAATCGAGTTTTCTGTACAGTGTATAATCAACGCCACCGAAAATAGATCTATCTTTCGGTGGTCTCGGTATAATGCTGTATGAATCGCGGCCCGGTGGTGGCCTTTCCTATATCGTTGCCAGATGCACGATTATGGCTAACTTTAACCTTAAATAAAATAAAAACTACTGAGGCTAGAGGGCTGCAATTTGTTACGTTTGATGATCGGAGGGTGGATGATCAACATACCAATCTGCAGCCCTCTAACCTCAGTAGTTTTCAAGAGCTGAGGGCGGACAGAAAAAGTGCGGACGGACAGACAAATAGCCGTCTCAGTAGTGCTACTTTACAGAAAACTAAAGAAAAATAAGGGGAAGGAAAAATGTCATAAGCTCAATAAAGACCTCCGCTATTTCTTTTTAATTAGGCGATATTGATGTTTTCCCCTGAAAGGTAGCAGTTGGGCATATCTTGCGCCATTACACTTCTCACCCTTATCGTCTCTCTGCCTAAAAACTTGATTGCCATGTTTTCCTCGAGGTGAAGAGCGAACGGGAGGGAAGAGGAGCAGAGCAGTTTGGGGAGGAGGAGGAGGAGGAGGAGGAGGAGGAGGAGGAGGAGGAGGAGGAGGAGGAGGAGGAGGAGGAGGAGGAGGAGGAGGGGGAGGGAAACATCTCTTTAGCTTTAAACTTTAAATTCTCTGTTTTTGTTTAGGCGTGTGGAGTATTATTTTTTAGGTTGTGTGTGAAGTGCATCCTTTTTTTTACGTAGTTTGTTTGAACATATGGCCGTATAAAAGGGGAGAGGGGGATGCCTAGAAAAGCGGAATACGTGAATGGAAGGCAGCGAGGGGAAGGGGACGTGAATGGCGCAAAGATGTGTGCGTACATGCATATATATATATATATATATATATATATATATATATATATATATATATATATATATATATATATATATATATATATATATATGTGTGTATATATATGTACATATATATATATATATATATATTTATTTATATTTATTTATTTAATTTTATTTATTAGGCTTAGGCTACCCTCGCTGTCTTTAACTCTGGTATGTCCTTAGTGGCGATATTTGGTGAGCACTTTATCCCTATTTTTGCCTTCGTGATGAACCACAAATTTCTTTTCACACATTAAGTTATATATTTCCATATATTTATTTATTTATTTATTTATTTATTTTATTTATTAGGCTTAGCCCACCCTCTCTCTCATTAGCTCCAGTGTGTCCTTACTGGCGAGATTTGGTGAGCACTTGATCTCCTGTTTATGCCGTCTTGTTTACCCACTATTTTCTCTTCGCAGATTGAGCTAATCACGACTTTTCAGAATTGTTATTTTTTAATGCTCCCGTGCAAATAGCCGGAGCGAGTTTTATCCGGTGCCGCTTTTGACTTCTTCGATTCGCCACATTTTTCCTAGGCCTACTTAACTTTCATTTACTTATCCAGTGCCGCCCATGTTTTGCTGATGGCCTGCTTGTATGATTCTTTGAACTCTAAGCTTATTCCGGCGTTTAAATTCTCTCTTTTATTACTCGTCTGACCTGATTTTCTAATCCAGTTTGCTCCACATTTATTCTTCCACCTTTATCGTTCCGTTATGTTTCGCCAAATTTGGATTTTTTTTTTTACCTTACTGTGGTGATTGCAGTATATAAGTAGTTGTTCAATTTTTAGCATTTAATGATCGCTTATTCTGCAATCAAATGGGAACCATTCATGTTTTGCTATAATTCTACGATACCATGTTGTTTTTTCTGTGTTCGTTACTTATTATTATTATTATATTTTTATTTCGGTAGACCACATGGAACAAGCCCACCAATGGGGCCACTGACTTGAAATTCAAGCTTCCAAAGAATGTTGGTTTCAACCTCTCAGCCTCCCATCGCAGACCGCACACTGCAGCAGCAACTGATCATGATACCGAACCAGTGATTTTTATCATCGCCCGGGGAGAGGCGCCGCGAACTCGCGGCATCTAAGCGGCGTGCCACGACACTAGCTACCATACCAGCAGACCAGCAAACTTAATATGAAAGTGAACGCGATTCCTGTAGGAGTTATGGGCCCCCGATACCCTTTCCAGCAACGCAAATGCCCTCCAGGGTAATGGAGTAAATGCTGAAGTACCCCTCTATTTGTTTTCTGCTTCGCAATACGGGTTTCATTTGAAGTGCGTCATTTGTGGAGTGGGAGTAGAGGAGGCAAGTTGTGGTTCTTGGATGGGTTTTATTTTTATATCAAAAGTCCATTCTCAAATTTTCACAACATTCAAGCGTTTCTCTCTATTTTTCTGGTTTATAATTTATTTTGATTTTAGTTATCAAGAGCACGCGATACTAAATTGCAACACCTATTCTCTTGTCATGATTTATAAATTCCTTCTCTCTCTCTCTCTCTCTCTCTCTCTCTCTCTCTCTCTCTCTCTCTCTCTCTCGTGCATAGCCTATGTTTTTTTATCTACTTCTTTTTGACTAAGCTAATACGTGAATGGATATGCTTTTGCGTACGTGTATGAACCGGCCGTAAAGCCTTGGAAGTACTTTTTTATTCCACAGCCTCCTCATATTTTGTTTCATCAGTCATGAGACGAACGTGGCTGGGATGCTGTCCGAGGACTCTATAAAGCCGGCATCTCTTAGGACAACTATATATATATATATATATATATATATATATATATATATATATATATATATATATATATATATATATATATATATATACAAACGCACTGAGGCAAATTTGTAGCACTTCAGGTAAACGTGTCTTACGTATTTATCTAGGTTTCATCAAAGTGAAATGATGGGTTGTACTGTGTTTTGTGACTTTGTGTGAGTACGGTCAAGTGGAGAGAATTGAGGAGATGGTTTGGTTAAAAATGTGTACATGCAGTTCAGAGGGTTTTTTCTCTTCAGGAGGCCCCTCCTTTGAGAAGAAGTGGCTTTTTCTGCATGTAAAATTATATATATATATATATATATATATATATATATATATATATATATATGTATTTATATATATACACATTATATATATATATATATATATATATATATATATATATATATATATAATTGTTCTGTGCATTAGTAGAATTACTAAAAGGACCTCATTCAAACTGGATGGTATCTAATGGAGTTTTTATTCAGAAAAATTACAAACTTTCTTGGACAAACAGTCCACATTATCAAGTATCCGATAATGTGGACTGTTTGCCCAAGAAAGCTTGTAATTTTTTCTGAATAAAACTCCATTAGATATATATATATATATATATATATATATATATATATATATATATATATATATATATATATATATATATATATATATATATATATATATATATATATGTGTGTGTGTGTGTGTGTGTGTGTGTATGTGTGTGCATGTTTTACAAAAATGTACACAAGCCTGCATACGCAATAATACTGCAGACAATACGGAAATATATACACGTCTGTAATCTAGTGACTCGCTCAGAGCATCATACGCGTGTGTGTGTGCCCTGATGAAAGGAGGTTGAGGGAAGGGTAGGCACTTGACCCCGTTGCCAATTGTCAGCAGGGGCAGGGGCCAGGGTGGAAGGGAGGCGGGAATTCCTTTTGGGGGGGGCGGGGGTCCACATGCCCCTTCACCTTCCCGAGGCCCTTGATCACGTCATTCCCCTCTTAGCCTCCAG
>NC_089753.1:33761412-33773912 GCF_040412425.1 Macrobrachium rosenbergii | reverse complement strand
GGTCCATGAAACAATAGTGACAGTACAACTTTTGTTAATGGAAACTTAACGTATCATGACTGGCAAACGAATGACTATGTTTATGGTAGTTACAAAAACTTTTAAAATAGAAAGTTTATGAACAATATCTCGCTTAAATGATTTTTTTCAGGCCTCGTATTTCGTTTCGTTAATCTTTCTACGAAGTTATTACATTTGAAGTCGTCGGCAACTTTATCCCTCTTAGCTGCGTATGTTTGTTAAATAAAAATGAACTGGATTTTCATCTAGTGTCAGATACATCACATTTTTAGCTTGATATTATTATGACGTTGCTATCTGGTGTCAGATACATCATGTTTTTAGTTTGATATTATTATGACGTTGCTATCTGGTGTCAGATACATCATGTTTTTAGTTTGATATTCTTATGATGTTGCTATCTTGCTGTCTTGTCAGATACATCATGTTTTTAGTTTATTATTATGACATTGCTATCTTGTGTCAGATACATCATGTTTTTAGTTTGATATTATTATGACGTTGCTGTCTTGTGTCAGACACATCATATTTTTAGTTTATTATTATGACATTGCTATCTTGTGTCAGATACATCATGTTTTTAGTTTAATATTATTATGACGTTGCTGTCTTGTGTCAGACACATCATATTTTTAGTTTATTATTATGACATTGCTATCTTGTGTCAGATTTCATAGTTTTAGTTTGATATTCTTATGACGTTGCTATTTGGTGTCAGACATCATATTTTTAGTTTGATATTATTATGCCATTGCTATCTGGTGTCAGACACATCATATTTTTAGTTTGATATTATTATGACATTGCTATCTTGTGTCAGATACATCATGTTTTTAGTTTGATATTATTATTACATTGTATTTTGTGTCAGATACATCATCTTTTTGGTTTGATATTATTATGACGTTGCTCTCTGGTGTCAGATACATCATATTTTTAGTTTGATATTCTTATGACGTTGCTCTTTCTTAAGGAAGGAAATCTGAAACCCGTAACTCTCAGCAAAATATTTTGGAGGCATGGAAGCGCGGAGAAGGGTGGGGGGGGTGGGGGGAGTTGCCGCTGGCAATACAAACACCTTTAGTATAAGTAACTCAGCCGCCCATATGTATAGGGTTCGAATTTTCCAAAGTGGAAGTGCTATTATTACAACAGTATTGGAAGCGGTAATGTGACATTTTGAGAGAGAGAGAGAGAGAGAGAGAGAGAGAGAGAGAGAGAGAGAGAGAGAGAGAGAGAGAGAGAGAGAGAATGGTAGGCATACGGTGAATAACATAAAATGGAGAAAAGTCTTTTAACAAAATATCCCGAAGGACTGCCAACAGCAGCTCGCTAAATTGATCTCTCTCTCTCTCTCTCTCTCTCTCTCTCTCTCTCTCTCTCTCTCTCTCTCTCTCTCTCTCTCTTAAAGAAGAACACGCATTGACACCAAGCAGAACATCCATCTGTGAACATAATGAAAAGTTCACATGTGCCCTGTGTTCTCACCTGTTTGTGCGTTTGATTATTTTGTTTGTGTGTATTTTGTGTCGTTTGGCGCGTCCTGTTAAAAAAATGACGTTGGGTTTGACAGTGATCTTGTGAAACTGGTAATTTGACAACGTACCTAATTGTTTCACTCTCACAGATCTCATTAATGACCAAACCCTCCAGAATCACACGTCGCCATTACTACCAGCAGGTTATCTGTTAATTTCACGAAGCAAATCGAAACTGCAGTTTCACCCTCGCATCCGAACAGAAACTCTTGCCTCAAGAGTACAGCCGCCTGAAACTGGTAACCTCCCAGCGTCATAAAGCATTTAATCTCGAGCTGGAATAGAGGCGGTATCTCAAACCACAGAATTCTCAGGGCCCCGTTCAGAGGGATGGTCTCCACACCGTTTGAAAGGATTGCTATTGCTGTGTTTTGCACGCCAAGTATTGTATCTGGTGCCTTTGTTGTAAACAAGTTGTAATTTCACTGTCTCTCTCTCTCTTTTTTTTTTCCTAGCCCCGTGCGAGTCAATAACTTTGACCCAGTGGTCTGGTTATGTTGCCGTGTAAGCTTCCACTCACTGTTTCGGGTGATATTTTTCCTCTCGTTGTAGCTGCTAGCTCGTATGATTTTTAATGGTGAACTGTTTACTCGAAAACTTGAATGTATTTGGTGATTATGTTCCTCAGGTGACTTGAGAGTTATTGCTTCTGGTGTCTTAGTTTTCTGTAAAAGAAAACTATTGTGCCGGCTTTGTCTGTCCGTCCGCACTTGATTCCGCCTGCACTTTTTCTGTCCGCCCTCAGATCTTAAAAACTACTGAGACTAGATGGCTGCAAATTGGTATGTTGATCACCCACCCTCCAGTCATCAAATATACCAAATTGCAGCCCTCTAGTCTCAGTAGTTTTTTTTTTCTACTTTATTTAAGGTTAACGTTAGCCATAATCATGCTTCTGGCAACGATATAAGATAGCCACCACCTGGCCGCGTTTAAAGTTTCATGGGCCACAGCTCATACAGCATTATACCGAGACAACCGAAAGATAGATCTATTTTCGGTGGCCTTGATTATACTCTGTACAGAAAACTCGATCGCGCCGAAGAAACTTTGGCGCATTTTTTACTTGTTTAATTTTACCTGTTTTAATTTTTGTTTTTCATTTACCTCGTATAATTTCAGTTGTATGCTACGTATTTTCTTCATGTTTTTATCGTTCTAGTTGTTAGCTCTTGTAAGTTTATGACACACACACTGTTCACTGACATCGTGATACCACCGACTACCTATTACGTCATCGATGCCCTCTGATGCTGTGACGCCAGCTTGACATTTATCAATCCGTCGCGTTGATTTTGGAGCAGTTTTCCCTGGTGTTGAGTGCAGTGGGTGTCCAAGTAGTGTGTTCTCGATATTCCCTTCTAAATTATACGCTATCCTGATGATACTGAAGGGAATTTTAACTCTTCTTGACAGAGAAACTGTTAAAATAGCGATTTCACAGAGTGCATTTTAGCGCTTAAAGAATTTTAGTACTAAAACTGTATGTTTGTAATAGGAATCCTGGAATAGGCATTTTTATTAAGCTGTCGTTCTAGGAGAGCGAAAGTTTATAGGGTACCAGCACACATTGGTATGCTGTGAAATGAACGGTCAGATCACTTGGCAAAGAACATGACAAATGCTGATAAGAACTACCTTGCCAAGAGGGTATACTTTCCCAAGCACGAATAAGGGAATCAAGGAGAGTTGGGGACCCCCAAACGCGAGTCTGGGTGATGATCATTAATTGAGCCTTCCCATGTAGTTTGAGGATTGGCCCCATTCGTTTTGACATATGGATTGTTGTTAATGATTGTGCAACCCCAGCCATTCTTTGAAGAATGTTTGGTCCCTTTGATTGTGCGACACTCGCTGGTCGAGCGTCCCAGCCAGTGGGACCTGAGAAAGCAAATCCTTTCGAAGTGCCTTCAAGGGAGGGTAATTTCCACCTCTCCAGGGTCATTAGAGAGGATGTTGTTATAGGAAAAGTGGCGTTTTCAAGTCCGTCGAGGAAGACGAAATTCTTGGGATTATACATGTCTTTTTTTTTTCTGTACTATAAAGCGAGACTAGTACGAGTGAGTGAGTGGCTAATGGAAATTTTTAATGTAATATATGTCTTAGTCTTTTTTTCTGTATTATAAAGTAAGACTAGTACGAGTGAGTGAATGTTTGATGAAAATTTTTAAGCTGTTTTGTTGGACCCGGTTATTTTCGACGTTGATGACCGTAGTCGATGTGACGCCAGTATAGGTAATCAGTCAGTCAGTTATTCCTATTTAATAATGTAATGTGCCGGTGTTACGCCTTAAGACCTTTAGAGTATCAAGATAAACGTAATTGCTATCATTATATTAATATATAGGTTAAAGGAAGAAGGGAGATACATTAACACATTTTAAAGTTCATAATAATGTAAAGTGACTTTATTACATATATTACTCTTACTTTTTTTTCCAAGATGCGAATAATTTATGCAAAACACGTCAAAAGGACAATGTTTGGAAACTCTTGTGCCATTCATATCACGAATATAAAGAGGTAAATGTCTTCAAATGAACGAAAAGGTTCAAACAAGGAAAACGACTCAGGGGCAGGTTATTCTTCGTTATCACCATGTTTCCCTCAGAGCTTAAATCTTTTCAAAGAATTCAGTTGTGATTCCTTAAAGTCATGACCCGTTTAATTTCATTTTTCATATCCAGGGTTTCCCTTAAGTCATTGCCGGTTTAACTCCCTTGTTCAAATCCGGGTTTCCCTTGGCTTTCCACATCTCAATTCTGCCTCGTCATATCCATCGCAAGGTGACCGCAAATAGTTATTCTTTGACCACACAAACATGCAGACGGATTCTTTGGCCTCGCAAACATGCAGACGAATTCTTTGGCCTCGCGAACATGCAGACGAATTCTTTGGCCTCGCAAACATGCAGACGGATCTTTGACCACGCAAACATGCAGACGGATTCTGTGACCGCGCAAACATGCAGATGGATTCTTTGACCTCGCAAACATGCAGACGTGTTCCTTGACCTTGCAGACGTGTTCTTTGACCTCGCAAACATGCAGACGGATTCTTTGACCTCGCAAACATGCAGACGAATTCTTTGACCTCGCAAACATGCAGACGAATTCTTTGACCACGCCAACATGCAGACGAATTCTTTGACCACGCCAACATGCAGACGAATTCTTTGACCTCGCAAACATGCAGACGAATTCTTTGACCTCGCAAAAATGCAGACGAATTCTTTGACCTCGCAAAAATGCAGACGAATTCTTTGACCACGCCAACATGCAGACGAATTCTTTGACCTCGCAAACATACAGACATTCTTTGACCTCGCAAACATGCAGACGAATTCTTTGACCTCGCAAACATGCAGACGGATTCTTTGACCTCGCAAACATGCAGACGAATTCTTTGACCTCGCAAACATGCAGACGGATTCTTTGACCTCGCAAACATGCAGACGGATTCTTTGACCTCGCAAAAATGCAGACGAATTCTTTGACCACGCCAACATGCAGACGAATTCTTTGACCACGCCAACATGCAGACGAATTCTTTGACCTCGCAAACATGCAGACGAATTCTTTGACCTCGCAAACATGCAGACGGATTCTTTGACCTCGCAAACATGCAGACGAATTCTTTGACCTCGCAAACATGCAGACGGATTCTTTGACCACGCCAACATGCAGACGAATTCTTTGACCACGCCAACATGCAGACGAATTCTTTGACCTCGCAAACATGCAGACGAATTCTTTGACCTCGCAAACATGCAGACGGATTCTTTGACCTCGCAAACATGCAGACGAATTCTTTGACCTCGCAAACATGCAGACGGATTCTTTGACCTCGCAAACATGCAGACGGATTCTTTGACCTCGCAAACATGCAGACGAATTCTTTGACCTCGCAAACATGCAGACGAATTCTTTGACCTCGCAAACATGCAGACGGATTCTTTGACCTCGCAAACATGCAGACGAATTCTTTGACCTCGCAAAATGCAGACGAATTCCTTTGACCACGCCAACATGCAGACGAATTCTTTGACCACGCCAACATGCAGACGAATTTCTTTGACCTCGCAAACATGCAGACGGATTCTTTGACCTCGCAAAATGCAGACGAATTCTTTGACCTCGCAAAAATGCAGACGAATTCTTTGACCACGCCAACATGCAGACGAATTCTTTGACCTCGCAAACATGCAGACGGATTCTTTGACCTCGCAAAAATGCAGACGAATTCTTTGACCTCGCAAAAATGCAGACGAATTCTTTGACCACGCCAACATGCAGACGAATTCTTTGACCACGCCAACATGCAGACGAATTCTTTGACCTCGCAAACATGCAGACGGATTCTTTGACCTCGCAAAAATGCAGACGAATTCTTTGACCTCGCAAAAATGCAGACGAATTCTTTGACCACGCCAACATGCAGACGAATTCTTTGACCACGCCAACATGCAGACGAATTCTTTTGACCTCGCAAACATGCAGACGAATTCTTTGACCTCGCAAACATGCAGACGAATTCTTTGACCACGCCAACATGCAGACGGATTCTTTGACCTCGCAAACATGCAGACGATGCTCCGTATCAGTATCTGTCCTTGCTACCATGGGATGTTTGATGATGAATATTAAAAAAAAAAATTACATGAATATTTGTATTACTGTTCAGCGGTTGATTTTGCTCCGTGAGCTTTTGTATAAACTTTCCCCACTGTTTATATCAATTCTTTCACGATTGTTTGAACAGTATCCCTATATGCATCTAATTCTCTCCTCGCCCTGAAACTTATGCTGCTACTAACTACTAACTACTAACTACTACTCACTACTACTACTACTACTGCTATCATTTATTGCTACTACTGCTACTACTACTATTTATTGTTACTACTGCAGTTACTACTAATGAGGATAAACCAATGTTTATTTTTTGCATTGTTGTACCACTGACTACTACTACTGCTGCTATTATTTATTGCTACTACTACTATTTATTGTTACTACTGCAGTTACTACTAATGAGGATAAACCAGTGTTCATTCTATTTACAAGTTACAAACAAGGCTAGACATAGATCCATTTAATTCAGTGGCCTCGATTAAAATGAACAAATTTGCTGTATCAGCAACAGTCATGTGAAGCAAAGAGCATAGTGAATCTAGACCACTCACTACATTTTAATTCCTTACAGCGACACCGGATCAGAAGTGAGGAAGGTGTGCGCCTTGATAATTCCTGTTGCCATTCGTCACTTTGCTGACACTTCTAAGTAGACTTTTTAATTGCTCGCGTCGTAAATGTCTTGGCTTTGGTACTTTCATATTCCTTCATATTATTTCTGTGCTATTATCTCAATTTTTTGGTTTTCTGAAAAAAAACTATTGTGCCGGCTTTGTCTGCCCGTCCGCAATATTTCTGTCCGCCCTCAGATCTGAACACTGCTGAGACTAGAGGGCTGCAAATTGGTATGTTGATCATCCACCCTCCAGTCATCAAACATACCAAATTGCAGCCCTCTAGCCTCAGCAGTTTAGATTTTATTTAAGGTTAAATTTAGCCATAATCGTGCTTCTGGAAAGGCCACCACCGGGCAGTGGTTAGAGTTTCATGGGCCGCGGCTCACACAGCATTTTACCGAGACCATCGAAAGATAGTTTTTTTTTCGGTGGCCTTGATTATACGCTGTACAGAAAACTCGATTGCGCCGAAGAAACTTCGGCGCATATTTTACTTGTATTTAATGTGACGCATTGCTGCTTAGGAATCCGTAGTCTCTGCAGAAATCTCCGAATGTGACGACGGAGCCTTTTTGTATGTGTCTACCTGTTACCAACCGCAGTGTATGTTTACCAGTTAGAGCTGCAGTTTTTATTCATGACATTCATGGTGTTTCGTATGTGGTGAACAAATTTTGACCAGCGGTAAGGGAAATGCTAATATCTAGTATTTGCATGATGCCATGCATATGCAGGACATTTGAACGGTAAGTTCCCGTTAATGCTTTTATTTTTTTATGTATTTCTTCAAGTACAGATAATTGTAAATTATTTCTTTATGTTGTGGTTGTGGCATTCATCGCCGTTGCAGACATGAGCAGTTGATTTATCTGTCGCAGTTTGCTATGTCCGGATGTTTGGTAACTATACATGAGCCATACAAGTTTGTCTTGCTTGTTACCAAAAGCAAATTTTTCGTTTAAGAGGCAAGTCAGTCACTTCTTCCCTCTTCCTCTTTCTTGTTTCCTTCGGGTTTGGCTGCAAAAGGGCAATGGGTTGCCAAAAAAAGGGGCAATGGGTTGCCAAAAGGGGCAATGGGTTGCCAAAAAGGGGCAATGGGTTGCCAAAAGGGGCAATGGGGGGCAATGGGTTGCCAAAAGGGGCAATGGGTTGCCAAAAAAAGGGGCAATGGGTTGCCAAAAGGGGCAATGGGTTGCCAAAAAGGGGCAATGGGTTGCCAAAAGGGGCAATGGGTTGCCAAAAAGGGGCAATGGGTTGCCAAAAGGGGCAATGGGTTGCCAAAAGGGGCAATGGGTTGCCAAAAGGGGCAATGGGTTGCCAAAAGGGGCAATGGGTTGCCAAAAAGGGGCAATGAGTCGCCGGTCTCATTGAACTTTGCTCTTAAAAGAAGACAAGAAAACTTATCACCAAGTGGTAAATCCTCATTCGTGTTCCATGTAGCGTTGTTTGTTCTTCCTGGTTAAATGGTCCGCTTTCGGTTATTTAAAACTGTTTTACTTTAGGGAGAGTCGTAATTCAGTGTCGTGAAAGAGTGATGCAGAGGCGCTAAATGTCTTAAGTGTCGAATTTAAGGAATTCTAGGAAACTGGAATTTCATCTAATCGGACAGCTGACATTTCTCATTTTCTTATCGGCATCACGAAACAAGATGAAAAGTTTTTTCTTTCGTTAAGTTTTCCGCTCGATTTAATGGAACTTATCATAGACCAGATGTGCTGAATAACTCTTATTGGTTTTTAATCTTTACACGTTATTTTAGGTTACTTTAGAATTCGGTGGCTGTATGTAATATTAAAGGCCCTTTTGTTTATTCATAGCTTTCTTGTTCAGTTGCTCGAAGGAGGTTTCTTAACTGTTGTATCGATGTGAGTTCATTGTGCAATATGTCAAACCATTTTGAATAAGTTATACTCCACTCATTTTATTCAAGGACATCTGCAGGCAACTATTGATTGATTGGGATATGTAGACTAGCGTTGCAACAACAACGGTTATTGACAACGCCATCTATTGATTGAATTAAGCTGAACGTCCCCGTAAAGTCTTTTCCAAGATTTAATTTGATGAAATTTTATCTTTTTTTTATTAATGTAGTACCAGTTTCTAAAGAATTTTATTAGATTTCAGAAATGAGATTTGGGTTGATAATGTTTTATTTTTAAGTTAATCTCAATTAAAACTGATGACCTCTTATCCAATAGGACTGTTATTAACAAACTCAGAATCTGGCGATATAGTCGAAAACCAGTCCAATATGGATTACGGTCATTAACCACAAAAGATAATCTCTGTGCAGTTTATTCATATTTTATTGACAGGTTGTTATTAGGAAGTCGTAATTAACATTGCACAGCAGTGCTCAGCCTGTTGCCGCCGTGTTGTGGCCTGGATACTCTCTTTATTTATGCTTGGAACTATAATATTATTGCTTTTAATTTTCTGCAAAAGAAAACTATTGAGATGGCTTTGTCTGTCGTCTGTCCCTCCGCACTTTTCTGTTCGCACTCTGATCTTAAAAACTACTAAGGCTAGAGGGCTGCAAATTGGCATGTTGATCATTCACCGTCCAGTCATCAAACATACCAAATTGCAGCCCTCTAGCCTCAGTGGTTTTTATTTTATCTAAGGTTAAAGTCAGCCTTGATCGTGCGTCTGGCAACGCTATAGGACAGGCCGGCACCGGGCCGTGGTTAAAGTTTCATGGGCCGCAGCTCATACAGCGTTATACCGAGACCACCGAAAGATAGATCTATTTTCGGTGGCCTTGATTATACTCTGTAGTGGCTGTACAGAAAAATCGATTGCGCCGAAGAAACCTCGGCGCATTGTTTACTTGTCTCATTTGCCTTCAGAAATCTGCCTTCATTTGGTCCCGTTCCTTTTCAGGGCACTGAGAGGTCTGAAGGTGACAGAGTTTGGCATTTTCGCCAAAACCTCTGAGACTTTAAATGGCATGTCTCTGATATATGACCATAAATAAACAACTAATACGGTTTTCAAATACCTGTCGAAGTCGCATCTGGAACAGTTTTTCGACAATATTTTAGGGTATTAGCTATTTAAGAGCGAAGTATTACCTTGCTCGCCATATTTATTATGATTGGTGCACAGGGGACTCGCAAAACCTTGGAATTTTTGCGAGCCCTCTATTTTTTCTATAAATAAGTGACCAAATTCATCGTTTTATTGTAGTTGATTCCCGTACCTTATAAGCATTTTGCATTCCAATAAATAACTAGTGCCGTTGATGCAGTTCAAATATCTGTTGTAGGTAATTTGCATTAAATATTTTACTAAAACTCACTTTTCGGGTATAATTGAATATTATATGCTATAATAGTTTGAATCACGGAGAAGACGAATTTTGTGAATAGTAATAGGTAGTTTGTTGTCTTTGACCAGTATGTGCCCAAATAATTTTAATGAAGTAACAGAACGCCTTATGTTATAAGTAACTTGCTTTAAAGAAATAATAATAAATTCGGTATTACTCAGCATTCTGTGCTGTGGTTGTTGCTTTAAAAGGAATGGGTGAGGTGACTGCTCTGCTGATGTAGCTTTGTCATGCTTGTGTCTTTATTTCACCAGGAAAAGATGGACCACCTCATGTTATCAGTAATTTTCTTTAAAGTGACAATAACCTTACGTCATGAGTAACTTGCTTTAAAGAGATAATAATCATTTCGATATCACTCAACGTTCTGTGCTGTATTTTTGCGTTAAAAGGAATGGATGGGGTGTCCACTTTGTCATGTTTGTCTTATTTCAGACCTCCGAATCTTTTGCAACCAGTTCGTGAACACCAACACACGCATTATCGGAGATGCATGTGTGTGTGTGTGTGTGTGCGCGTGTGTGTGTGACATAATCATCTGCATAGCACGGGCTATCATAATGTCTCATGGGCTCGGGAACAGCGATCAATAAATCTACAGCTGATAAAGGTGAGTTGCGATTAGCGTAAAAGCTTTTAAATGATATCTTATGTCCGCCAGCGACCTAACCCCCATCTCCCCCTTCTCTCTCTCTCTCTCTCTCTCTCTCTCTCTCTCTCTCTCTCTCTGGCTGGCGCGGTTTTGTTTTCGTTCGGGCGTTCTGACCTGACACACACACACACACTCTCACACACACACACACACACACACACACACGCGCACACACAGAGTGTTTCATCATTCATAAAATGCTTTATTTATAAAACGTCATTGTTTAGGAAATAGTTTTTTATAGGTACGTTCGTAGGTAAAAGGTATTTTATCGAATGATTTCAGGTGATACATCTCTCTCTCGGCGGCTTCGGCGATTTGGTGTGGATTCCATGTATGTACAATTCATTAGTTCTTGAGATTTCTTCTTGTGGGATATCTTTTTGTTATTTGCATTTAAGCGCATTTCAGGACGGTGCGAATCACTCTTCCGCTCGTTGCCACTGCTAATTATGCTGTGTACAGCATGAAAAATAACAGCTTCCATGGCATTTTTATTTGGCTGTGAAACGTAAGCTCGTTAGCATATTTTTCGCCAGTCATAAAATTTTTCCTTGTATAAAAACATATTATTATTATTATTATTATTATTATTATTATTATTATTATTATTATTATTATTGGTGTATAATGTACGGCTTTTACACACGTTCGTCGTGAAGCTTCATCCATCCAGGACACGTTTAATTAACCCTTAAATACGAGTATTCGTCATGTATCGAGAGCAGAAAGAGTTTCTCTTTGCACCTTGTTTTCGGAAGGTGTAAAAAGCAGTTCTGGTAAAATCCACATCAAGTAAAATACTTCATCAGTGAAATAACTCAATAGTAAAACACTTCAGTAAGATTTAGAACGAAGAAAAGCCATAGACGGTCGATCTCTACCAATGTGACACAATTATTGCCTACATTTTCACCTGTGTTGCGTTCGTATGAACCATGGTAACGCATGTTTGCAGTCTCAGCGTCAGATGCTCACAGTTTTAGTTTGATATTATTATGACGCTGCTCTTTCGTGAGGAAGGAAATCTCAAGCACGTAACTCTCAGCAAAATATTTTGGAGACCCGGAAGCCGGAGGTGGGGGCGGGGGTGGCAATACAAACATCTTTGGCATAAGTAACTGAGCCGTCATTGGGAGTGGTAATGTGGCATTTTGAGAGAGAGAGAGAGAGAGAGAGAGAGAGAGAGAGAGAGAGAGAGAGAGAGAATGGTAGGCATACGGTGAATAACATGAAATGGAATGGCAGTTTTCCCAGTGGCAATTGTCCGCGCACGGTAGCATACTGAATGACCTCGTAGGTCCCAGTGCTTGGCCTGTGGCTTCAATTCTATATATATTCAGTTCATAGGCAGACAATGATATACTCATTTGTATTTGATTTTAAGAGGTTTAAATCTCTGGAGTAAAACAAAAAACGCACCGAGGAGCCATAATGCAATAAATCAGAGAGATTCACAACTTGATTGAGAGCAAGAGGAGGGGGGGTGGCTCCATGTTGTAGTCGATTTCGATTGAAAGTTCAATATGACTGATTGATTACGTTTATTAAAACCTGGCTCCACAACGCCTAGGTTATTGACTCCGTAATAGATTTAAATAGAAAACTAAAAATTACGTTTAAAAAGAATTCCATATGAAAATATCTAAAAATATATATATGTATATGATCCTATTTGTTCAAAAGAATAATCAACATGTTCGA
>NC_089753.1:33751412-33758912 GCF_040412425.1 Macrobrachium rosenbergii | reverse complement strand
TAATCCGTGATATTTTGTCAAGAGTTTATGCTTACACTGTGGTTTCAGAAAATGGCCAATATAACACAGGTGCATTTATTGCACGAAATACAATTACTGAAGTAAGGAGCCTAATGAATATCCCACTTGGCGGAAGGTTCAGAATTGAATTTCTCTTTCTCTTTGAGCCGTGTAGTACATTGGCCCTGGCTGGAAACGACTTCCAAATGGGGTTTGTTATCCCAGCGCACTTGTTTGCAGAATGATTACTTAATTTGAAACCAGAATTTATGGGCGCATGATCCCGTAACTCGAAATCAGCGCATCGCACAGGTCCTGTGACGACAGGTGATTCCCACCTGACCCCATTTCTCTCTCCCTCTATTGTTTTGGTTGTGTGTTTTTGCATTTTCCCATCAAGACCCTTGCGTTTTATTTCAGGCTAAGGTTACGTATCCCTCCAGTGGGTCGAGAATCCCACTGCAGCGGGTAGGCCCATCGCTTCTAACGCCAGAGCTCAGCGGTCGGGTGAGATAGGGTCGGGGAGATGGGGGGAGGGGAGGGGGGGGGGGATGGTTGGGAGGAGGGGATCAATAATCAATAGAGTATGGCTCAGAAACCTCGCAAGGCGAAACAGGCCCCAGAATCCATGTTGTTGAGGGACTTTCACAACTGAGGAAATATGCACGTGAGCTTCCTCCTCCTCCTCCTCCTCCTCCTCCTCCTCCTCTCCTCCTCATTTTCATTTTCTCCCCTGCCCCCCACCCCGAGTGGCGAAGGGTGGGACAAAAGACAAACGCTTGTACCCTAGTTAGCTGCGATGTTACAAATACTGTGTTTATATATATATATATATATATATATATATATATATATATATATATATATATATATATATATATATATAATTATATATAATATATATATATATATATATATATATTATATATATATATATATATATATATATATATATATATATATATATATATATGTATATATTATGTATACACACACACAAACAAATATATACATGCACACAACCACACACATCTTCGAGAAGGGTGCCCCAACTTTAGGTAGTTTTATCCGTTTGTCTAGGAGGCACGATTACCCAATACCTTATGTTTTGGTTTAAAAACAAGTGATTAGAATCTGAGAGATATTCGGATAGGGATTAAGGTCACTTTCTAACGAAAGGGGGAATTTGCCTTGCTCGCCTTGGCGGAGGTTTGCTGTCTTCGAGCGGTCGTATTTACTTACAACCCGCATACGGATAGATCGGGTAACCTTAGCAAACGTAGTATTGTAGGTTTTCTGAAGGCATTCAGAAATGGAGGTACTCGTTCAGTGTCCTTCAGTCTGCAGGTGGCACACTGTAGTTGGCAAACTACTTGGTATAGTGTACTGTGTAACTGGAGCGTGCTTATGCTACTCTTGTCATCTTTTTTTTTTTTTTTTTCTTCTTCTGCAACCATGCCTCTGCCAGAGCAAACAGTTTATATATATATATATATATATATATATATATATATATATATATATATATATATATATATATATATATATATATATATATATGTGTGTGTGTGTGTGTGTATAATTATAATCACTCTGATACGTGATTTGTATATCATTCAAAACCACAGGTGAAGAAAAACATACTGGGTGAAAGTCCTCACCCAATATGTTATTTCTTCACTTGTGGTTTTGAGTGATTGATGAATATATATATATATATATATATATATATATATATATATATATATATATATATATATATATATATACATACACACATATACATATATGTTTATACTGTATATACATGTATATATATATATATATATATATATATATATATATATATATATATATATATATGGCTCTTGATAAAAGTCTATAAAAGACTAGGCAGTGATCACTGCCACATTCATACTATAACGGCTGGATTTTGGATAAACCTCCAGTGAATGTAAAAGTACAAAAAAAAAAGAGTCGGTACTATAAGCAAAAATGTTACTGCAAAAAACGAGAGATTTTGCCGGACGCTCTCCTTTTTCTTCCATGACGAGATTAGAAAGTGCAATAATCCTCGGAGACTCGACAGATAGCAAACCGAAGCTAAAGGTCGCGCTGTGTGACCTTGTATCACACCAGACCCAGCGCTATTTGTTTGTAGGCGTACCTACACATTTTCGGACCCCGTTTCGTTTTCCATGAAATTGCATATGTGATGATTGATGACATGAAACCTCTCTCTCTCTCTCTCTCTCTCTCTCTCTCTCTCTCTCTCTCTCTCTCTCTCTCGACGTGACATTGGTATGTGATGCATTCACTGGAAAGCGAAAGGCTTCTTTTCATCAAGGGCCATAGCCGTTGCGACGCCAGACAAGTTCCAGCTCAGTTAATTAATCTTTTACTGGCGGTGACTTTCCACCGATGGCAATTGCAAACCTGTGGTTGCGATGCCAACTCTGTCCATCGTCCATTTGTGAACAAACCTCTGCCACGTAAATTTTACGCGACCCCTTGTTGAATAATCACCCAATGAAGCAATTGTGGTATTCTTAAAGGCATTCAGAGTGGCGTCGTGAATTTCAAATGTTTTTTCGTAATGTAGTGATACTGGAAATTTCAAAAAGGTTCGTTGTAATATTTAGCGGAATTTGAGGATCGCCGTTGCGGCAAATGCTATTGCTATGTTCCGTCAATGTGTGTGTGTGATGTAAATGCTAGAGAGAGAGAGAGAGAGAGAGAGAGAGAGAGAGAGAGAGAGAGAGAGAGAGAGAGAGAGAGAGAGGAATTGTAAGTTATCAATACATTTGTAACAATATTTTATAGGGTATCAGTTTACGAAAGAATACATCAAAAGTTGGATTTCAGTATTTTATTACTGCTGTTTTCGTTCATAATGGATTAAACCTTAATTCACTTGTGTAGAGTAGAGCTGATGTATTTATGTGGGTAGTAAAGATATAATAGATAACCCTAGTTCATTACAATTCCGTGTTTTTCTTCGATAGTATTTATATATTAGATCCTAATAAATAAAAATGCCAGTGATTAAGAAAATAAATATTTTCTGTGTATGAACGACGAACCAAGATCCTGGTCATTACCAGGCTATAAGTCCAAATAGGGACACAAAATCTTAAGAATTTCCAACCTCTTTCACTTGTTGTTTAAGGAGCTTTCCTTGAAAGGTGATCAGAATGGTGGGGTCATCTCCTGCAACAACCCCTTTCGTTCCTTTTACTGTACCTCCTTTCATATTCTCTTTCTTCCATCTTACTTTCCACCCGCTCCTAACAATTGACTCATAGTGCAACTGCGAGGTTTTCCTCCTGTTACACCTTTCAAACCTTATACTGTCAATTTCCGTTTCAGCGCTGAATGACTTCGTAGGTCCCAGTGCTTGGCCTTTGGCCTAAATTCTGTATTTCAGTTCAGTTCGATTCAGTTCAGTCTCCTGCAACTGCAGTATATGACGGGGCTTAACGACAGTAGTGAGAAATTACAGGCAGTTGAGAAAACCTGTTCAGAGAATCTGAAGTTATATCCTTGAGGCAAGGACGAATAACCTCTAAGTATGAAAAGAGGATAAAATGATATTCCGAAGTTAATATAATATAAGTTTCTAGGTTAAAATAACTCCCCAGAGTTAACAACACGAAGTAACTGAATTATAAAAAAGGCCTTGGTCCAGGAATGACATAACAGTCAATAAGAGCAGAGTCAATATAGAGACTAGCATACCTCTGCCAAGGCCACTCAGTATTGAATAAATAAATTATATATGTGAATGTATGAATTTATTGTACGTAGTCGTACACTTGCTATGTGGAATCGACACCCACACATACGTAGCTGGCTGTGAAATATTTAAACCCCCGAAAATCTATGTCACTTAGCAAGGTGGTTTTCCAAGGCAACATGTCAGTGCAAGACTGATTTACTTCAAATTTTAATAATCTTGAGAAGGTCGCTTAATGGAACTTTGTGGCAAGTTTCATCAAATTCTTTCCAACGATTCTGGAGATGTCTTAATAATAATAATAATAATAATAATAATAATAATAATAATAATAATAATACCAAACAAGTAAAAAATGTGCCGAAATTTCTTCGGCGCAATCGAGTTTTCTGTGCATCGTGTAATCAAGTTCACTGAAAATAGATCTATCTTTCTGTGGTCTCTGTATAATGCTGTATGAGCCGCGGCCCATGAAACTTAACCACAAGCCCGGTGGTGGCCTTTCCTATACCGTTGCCAGACGCACGATTATGGCTAACTTTAACCTTAAATAAAATAAAAACTACCGAGGCTAGAGGGCTGCAATTTGGCATGTTTGTTGACTGGAGGGTGGATGATCAACATACCAATTTGCAGCCCTCTAGCCTCAGTAGTTTTTAAGATCTGAGGGCGGACGGACAGACAAAGCCGGCACAATAGTTTTCCTTGACAAAACTAAAACCCTCGGGCGAAAGCAATGCCCCAATTTGTCGGCTGAGGCAATGAAGTGAAATGAGAAATAGTTGAAATGTGTCCTTGAAGTGAATTGAGTGAGTAAGATGCGCCGAGAAGAAAAACAAACCGAAGCAGTGAAGGAATAAAACTACGGAAGTGAAATGACCCCCAACAATACGGTGAGGTCTGGGGATTGAATTGCCCCATAAAATGAGTGGAAGAGCGGACCCACTGAAGCAACTCGACTGGCGTCACGGCTGCTGATGGAGTAGTCTCTGTGTCAATATGACCCGTATAGAAAAAATGGTATAGAATGATGGGATAAGGATTCCAGTATTGTAGCCTCTTTAAGAAGTGGTACGAAATAATGGAATCAAGGCTTTGACTCGATAATACTTACAAGGAAGGATTCAGGGAAACTGATGAAATCGAATTGCACCACAGGAAATTATGATTGAGGCAGTAGCCATAATGGCGCCTTGAAAGATGTTTAGGATTAAAATTCCCCGCTCTAGTATTGTTATACAAAATTAATTTGGTGAGAAATAAGAACCCGTTTAGGAAGTAGTAATGATGAGGAAAGACTGCTGATTCTGAATTCTAATAGCAACGTGATAAAATCATCCCAAAACTTTGATTTGGCTGTGTAGAATATGAAGATGATAAATAACCAAATAAATCGTCTGAATAATTTATGATGTAACGAATTATTCGGTAGTCTCACTAACGTTCCCCAAACTGGTTGTGCACCTGCACTTGTCTCCAGAGTCTTCGACTTGGAGCCCATTCCCAGCCGGTTTGTCTATTTTCCCAGTCATTTGAAAGTATAATCTTGTTCTGGTCCTAAAGCTTGAACCATTTCACTCTAAAAATGAAAAAGGATCTAAGAAATACTAGTCTGTGCTGTTGAAGTAAGACACCCGAATTAAGTAGTCATCACAGAAATAACCAGCCGACGAAAACAAACTGCTAGGCTGAGGTAATCGATTAAGTGGAGAATATAAAACTTTAAAATCTGAATACCCATCAAAATCAAGCTGTTGCAATGACAAAACAGCGTGTACATTGTTGTTTCGGAACCGTTTACCTTAGAAACCTAAACTGAAAAGTTATCCTTGCTAAGCTTGTTCAACAGATAGGCCTATAAGAAAAGATTTTGAAGGCAGTTTTCCGGGCAGTGTTAATGCTTCTCTCTTCTGGTAGCTCAGGTATGAGCATTCCAGTGTGTGGAAGAATCTTGTTAGACGAGGTAATGACATTTTCGACTAATTTCATAATACGGGATCGTTATGAATAACAGTGCTGACTAATTTACTGCCGTCATGGCGAGGACCAGGCAACTGCATGATGAATTTGATCGGCACGGAAAGTAAATGCGCTAGGAAAACTGAGAAGCCTGAAACTCTCTCTCTCTCTCTCTCTCTCTCTCTCTCTCTCTCTCTCTCTCTCTCTCTCTCTCTCATATCTGTGTCAACGGAGGAAAAAGGGCGGATGTCGAGAGGGTTGATATTTTAAAGCTTCTAAGGGGGATAGCTCACACTTTTACGATGGCGCTCTTTCTTTGGACAGGGCATTCTCGAAAGTTCTTAATTTACATTTTTGTTTCAAGAGAAATAAATAAGCACAACTTATGGCTTACTTATCTCCCTAAGCCACAATATGGAGTCTTTTTTTTCCTTCTGTTTTGATTAAGACCCTTCGTCATTTACGAATAGGTCTAAAGGCTTTCTTTTTTGGCTAGACCCAATCCTTCTCTTTTCATTCTCTTGTTTTTCTTCGGGATTTTGGGCTAGATAAGGGCATTAGGTGCCATCCCATTGCCCTTTCTTTTCTGAAAAAAAAGCCAGCTATAGTCAATAATAAGTTAATTTAAGAATATAGCTTCTAATTACGCAAAGCAGTTAGATTAAAATGGGCAACTGAGGAGAACGAAAGCAGTGAATATTAATTGAATGTGGACTCCTTTTATTTTGTTTTTATCTTTGTTTACTGACAATGTTGCATTCAGTTCTAAAATTTCATGTATCCAGCATTGAACAGTTGATTAGGCATTCTTCAGTGAACTTTTCATAATTACATGTACTTCAGTACCCATTTATAATAATTATGTACTGCAAACCCATGTGTATGCTATTTAGAGCATTGAAATGTATGTGTAATAGCAGTATGTGAGGGTTGGAAGCTCTTTATCAAACTAGTGCACTCTGTACACTGTAAAATTAATGACCTGCAGGTAACGCCAAGCTGTTGCATCTGACTGTGCACGTTACAACAGCTTTGGAATTATAAAGCAGTTTAACGAGACGGCTGAGTCACATTTCCAGTCTTTCATCGCGTTCTCCCGCAGGATTTGTCATTAAGTGAAAGGTTACCGTGAAACGAGTCAAAGTTAAAGCCAGACAGCTAGGTTTGAGACGAAAGGGAATGGATGAATAGCAGAAGGCAGAGAGGAATGCAGCTGACGGCCTATGAATACACGCTGCAAAAAATCTTCTACTGCCGTCGGGTTTGCAGTACTCAAGGCAAAGGCTACATCATTACATCTCCATGAACCAAAATGATTCAGTTTCATGACTCACTGTTATATTGTACTAAAGTTATGTCATTACGTAGCACAACAACTACTGTGTCGAGTCGTGGAGGTCTCCGTCGTCTGGCACCATATATGTTAATGGGAGAGGTTTGGCTGTTATTGATCGTAAGTCTTCAACAGTGAAACAAATCCCGTTGCTGAGGTTGTCAAAAACGAAAGAAGGTCAGGAGGTGAGATAAAAAGGTTCCTACACCACGCAGAAACAAAAAAAAAAACAGTACTAAAGCTTGTATTGCGCATCTGAAACCGAATGGGCCAGTTGCTGCTATCTGGAAGCTAACCAAAAATAAAAAAAATAAAATAAATTTAGACGAATATCTACTCGTCAAAGAGCCCCGTTTTACTATCCTAAAGAGGCTCAAGTTGTTGGCAGCCGACCAAGTCTCTCCCTGTTGAGAAGTTCATTTGTCTCCGAATGAGAAATTTCTTCTCCCTCAGCCCCTAGGTTATGAGACTA
>NC_089753.1:33741412-33743912 GCF_040412425.1 Macrobrachium rosenbergii | reverse complement strand
TTCTACAATGTGTTTATTTGTCAATTAAAGTATATTTAAATACGCGGATATATGGAATCCCTGAATTTCGACTATTTCCCTCCTGAAGATGAATAACATCGGAACGTTACTCGCCCGATGCTGAAGCAGAGAAAAAGCAATAATTAGAAAAGATAGAGAAGACTCTATATAAATTAAATGCAGCTGATGCAGCAATTTCTTTCAACATTGCTTGCTTAAAAGAGGGCTTTCTCCCAATAATAATAATAATAATAATAATAATAATAAATAGAAAGTACTCTTAATAACTGTTTAAATGTTATTGAAGTGGGCTTATTGGAAAACTCGTAAATAATAATAATAATAATAATAATAATAATAATAATAATAATAATAATAATAATAATAATAATAAATAGAAAACTCTTAATATTTGTTTAAATAATAATAATTGGAAAACTTATAATAATAATAATAATAATAATAATAATAATAATAATAATAATAATAATAATGATGAATAGCAAGTACTCTTAATATCTGTTTAAACGTTACTGAAGTGGGCTTATTGGAAAACTCGTAAATGATAATAATAATAATAATAATAATAATAATAATAATAATAATAATAATAATAATAATAATAATAATAATAAATAGCAAGTACTCTTAATATCTGTTTAAATTTTACTGAAGTGGGCTTATTGGAAAACTCATAAATAATAATAATAATAATAATAATAATAATAATAAATAATAATAATAATAATGTTTAAACGTTACTGAAGTGGGCTTATTGGAAAACTCATAAATAATAATAATAATAATAATAAAATAATAATTAAAATAATCACTAATAATAATAATAATAATAAAAACTAGCAATAATAATAATATCTGTTTAAATTTTAATAAAGTATAATAATAATAATAATAATAATAATAATAAATAGCAAGTACTCTTAATATCTGTTTAAATATTACTGAAGTGGGCTTATTGGTAAAACTCGTAAATAGCAGACGTCGATTGGCATTCTCCGTAACGTTGTTTTTAACTTTATCGGGATTTCTTAAAATCTGGCCGTTCGTTTCCATTTATTTTTATGGCTTTGGAACTCGCCTGTTTCCCCATTAGGTGCCGCCGGGATTGTTATATTTTCAGCCGAGCTTTATTCGGATTTATATATTTTCGACTAAGCTTTATTGGATGCGTATATTTTACGCGAAGCTTTATTTCCCCCCATTTTTTCCAACTAAGCTTTATTGGGATTTATGCTTTTGCCGCTAAGCTGTATTTTGAATTATATGCGCGCGCTAGGGAGCGCCGTTTTTAAATTGTCGCCGGAAGGATGCGATAGCCTTTTCCTTTCCTTGGTATTTTCGTCGAAATGAATACTGGCCTAAAATGGAAGACTGCAGTATCTGCAAAAATGCAAAACTGAGAAAAATGGTAGATAATGCAATTTTCCCCTGCCTTACTACTGATTTTGCAGATACTGCAAATGGGATCCCCTAAATACTCGTGGAAAGCATCGAAGAATCATTCTTAAACTGCAGGAACTTGTGCATTAGTGTTTCACGAGCCCAGTAAGTGGCATATCTCAATTTCGAAAATTTTGCAGATGCTGCAGTTTTCCATTTTAGGGCAGAATACACATCCTAATGGCTTTCGTGGGAATCGTGGTTTTCCCAGGCAATCATGGAATTGACACCGTGCGACGGGGATTTTTTAGATGTCATGGCCCTGTGGAATGGGATTAACAGTAAAGTCATCTGGCCTGAGCAAAACACATGTCCTGAAATATTATGAATATCATTTAATTTTTTTGAGAAACTACCTATTTAGGAGAAGCTACTTATTTAATTGTTTTTTATCATTGCAATTTAGTCTGTCCATCATGATTGCTTTTCTCTCTGTCTCTGTTTTTTCAATTTTCTTCTCGTTAACATTATGAAAGTAGGCATTTTAATAATTTTAATATGAATCTCGGTTTTTCTCGTTACAAAATATTTCCTTTTTTTCCACTTTTTCTAGGTACTCCCGGTCATTATTTTCCCGAGATGTAGCCGAGTACTGGGACCTTTCCCTGAAAGAAGCGGGACCCCAGATCATAAAAACTAACCATAGAATTTTCTTGAAAATAATCTCATTATGTTTTCCACACCCAAATTGCTATTACGGTCGGAGAACTGACTCAACCTAACATAACTTAACGTAAACCTAACCTAACATAACTTAACCTAACCTAACGTAGGGGCATGGCAAAAAAACCGGGCTGGTGCGATACTAGCATACATCTCAGGAATTTGCCTCCCGGCCAGTATTTTCGTGCTTTCATGTATCGTAATGTACTATATCGTGATGCTCTTCGGAAGAATACTGTTCAGATATTCTCGTTATTCCATCCTTGTTCTTTTGTGCTTGCATCTTGCACAAGACTGCACTGGTCAAGTTTTGCTCCCAAAGAGGGGCTCGAAAATATTAGCATTTAGATAGGGTCTCATGATTCAACTGTTTTCT
>NC_089753.1:33708912-33736412 GCF_040412425.1 Macrobrachium rosenbergii | reverse complement strand
GTCAAGAGTGATAGTTTTCATGTGACATGAAGAATTTGTGATAATTCCATTGTAACCTAAGGAAGGGATAAGTTTCCATGTGACGTTATGGAAGAATTTCAGTGCCTTGTTGTTTGTGCTAGGGAAGATAGTTACTTGTCAGCTGGGGAAGGAATCATAATGCCTTAATGAATATAACATAACTGCTGTGGAATACTTTTCAGCCTCTCTCTCTCTCTCTCTCTCTCTCTCTCTCTCTCTCTCTCTCTCTCTCTCTCTCTCTCTCTCTCTCTCTCTCTCTCAGAAACGCAACTGTGTCAGGTTTATTTGAAATGGAATATGGAATTAGGAGCAAAAGTTGTTTGTTAATTGGGTGATGTTTATTATTTCCCCATAGAAGTGTTGTTTGTGTGAGGAAAGATTATATTTCTTGTCCTTAGCACAGGCGAGGTAGACAAAGAGGAAAACAGCTGTACAAAAAGACCTCATTAAAATAAAGCTTCCCAGAGAGAGAGAGAGAGAGAGAGAGAGAGAGAGAGAGAGAGAGAGAGAGAGAGAGGGGAGGGGGTTTTTCTCGCTAATGCTGATCTCTCACTCCTTATCTCCCTGTTTTTGGTATATAGGAATTAGTTCATGTTTGACCTCTCTCTCTCTCTCTCTCTCTCTCTCTCTCTCTCTCTCTCTCTCTCTCTCTCTCTCTCTGTCTATTGTTGGTATATAGAAATTAGTTTAACCTTCCCCCTCTCTTTAACCTCTCTCTCTCTCTCTCTCTCTCTCTCTCTCTCTCTCCTGTTGTTGGTATATAGAAATTAGCTTATGTTTGACCTCTCTCTCTCTCTCTCTCTCTCTCTCTCTCTCTCTCTCTCTCTCTCTCTCTCTCTCTCTCTCTCGTCTGTCTTCTTCGTCTGACATATGAGAAGAAATTAATTCAGGTTTTTGTTTGCGTTCTCCCTTGGTCCCTTTCACGAGATGATGTATGGAAATACATTAATTCGGTCTCCTTTTTATTTCCATTTTATATAAAATATTCGCGTTCCGGTCTTCTATCCGACATTGTGTAGTTTTGATTTTTTCTCTGTCTCTCGTGAGCCTACTTAAGTTCGTGGTTAATGAAACCGTATTAGTTTCATATGACGGTCACTAGAATCTTTTTGTGACTTGTAAAACAGATGAATGTTATATCTTCATTATTCATTTTCGGTAGATATGGGACAATTGCCATTTTCTTCATATTCTTATACTTTGAAGAATATGTAGAAATTCTGACGTCCAAAGCAGGATTCGAACCCGCGTCCTGAATATTAGAACGATGTCCAGTTGAATCTTAGGCTTTGTAGTGACAAGCGTATCCAAAGTATGAAGAAATTGAGAGGGCAATGTACTGTAGTTTTCTGTATTAGAGGATTTCTTTAATTCAGCGTTATTCACAGTTTAGGATAGGTTGAAAATCTACATCTCTTTCTGTCGGAATTGATTTGTTGACGTTTGCAGTCTGTCACACACACACACACACACACACATATATATATATATATATATATATATATATATATATATATATATATATATATATATATATATATAAAATATGAGTTTTCTTTAGTGCCTCTAAAGTGAAAAATATGTACGAATACATTCATGCATTTATATGGATATGTCTCTCTCAGAGTTTATCTATTTCAAATTTCCAAAATTTTCTTTCACACCTGGTTTGGAAATGGGAAGAGGGAAGGTGAGGGGTGGGGGTGGGGGGAGCCGGTTAGGGAATGCAATGCATGAGACCGAAATGGTGAATCCAATCGCCCTTCCCAAAAAATATATTTCGAATTTTTTCTCTTAGGCAAATTTTAGTGATATTGTCGTATGGAACTCACCCTGTCATTGTTAGGCAGTATTTCAACAATGCTTGTTTTAGCTCTATCAGAACTGGGCTCGTTTTCGGTGGCTTTGCTGTGGAGATCAGCGTAGCAAAACTTTGGACCGTAGGTTTTATTGTATGGTCAGTAATCTGTTCGCATTTGAATTAATTGTATTTTAATTACACGCATCAGTGACTGCAAAGTTTTGGAATTCTTTTTTTTTATTTCTTGTTTCCTGACTAAGAACTCTCTACCTTTAAGTGTCAGGTTTGTTGCACCGTTCGTTTTCCAAGCTACACAGATTCTTTCCTTCTAGTCTTCATGCCTTGTACGTTCTGAGGCTGAAAAAGAGCATTATATAGCCCACTCCTTTGGCTTCTCTCTCAGAAGAACTTGAAAGGAAAGTCGTTTCATTCACAGAAGTAAATTGAATAAACACTTATCAGTCGTTGGGCGAGCGAATAACATCCGATATCCTTAATGATTAATAGCTGAATTATTATTGTAGGATGACCTTCGGTAATATTTACCTATAGTCTGAGGGAATCCTTTACAAATACGTTTTGTATACTCTGGTTGAGTCCTCCCACGTCCCAAACGAATGTTGTTACATATTGAAGACGATTCCTTCTAATAATGTAAACAGTTCATTCTTTATCCTAGTAATTTTTTTTTTTTTTAGTTTGGAGGGATCTAATAGTAATCTGTTGATAAATCCTTGTGCACTTTCCACAAGAACTTTTAATATCATTACTTATTTTATAAGAGAACCGTTCTTTATACTCCAGAACAATTCATTTTTAGTTTTCTGCAAAAGAAAGCCGGCTTTGTCTGTCCGTCCGCACTTTGTCTGTCCGCTCTCAGATCTTAAAAACTACGGAGGCAAGAGGGCTGCAAATTAGTATGTTGATCATCCACCCTCCAATCATCAAACATACCAAATTGCAGCCCTCTAACCTCAGTAGTCTTTATTTTATTTAAGGTTAAAGTTAGCCATGATCGTGCCTCTGGCAGCGATACAGGTCAGGCCACCACCGGGCCGTGGATAAAGTTTCATGGGTCGCGGCTCATACAGCATTATACCGAGACCACCGAAAGATAGATTTATTTTCGGCGGCCTTGATTGTACGCTGTAGCGACTGTGCAGAAAACTCGATGCGCCGAAGAAACTAAGATGCATTTTTTACTAGTTTATAACCTAGATTGTTTATAATCTAGACGAATATAGTCTCACACATTCTGAAGAATCAATATTCTTTAGAATGTAGAGACCTCCTGCGGTTACTCTGGAAGAATTCATCTATATCCTTCAACCAAGGCAATTGGTCTTCAGAACAGTTGTACCGTTCCTCATCTTTTCCAATTATTGATCCTCCTGCTGTGGACGAATCATTCCTTGTACCTGTGATTCCACCAACGATGAAATCTACCGTTTCGTGATGCTTTTAATTCGTTTCTTATACCATTCCCTCCCCCATGCGCTCCACCTGGGACGGGCCGACCTACCTCAATATAACTTCATGAATATTCTATCGCGATGACGTCATTTTAAGCCGCTTTCTGCGTTCGCCCCCTGAAGAAGAAAGTTTCTGTGAATTGATGCCTTTCCTGTCCTCCGGTAAACTGTGTCCGTAAAGTATGTACTTGTATAGTGACCCAGGAACCCAAAATTGGGGCATCGTGTACTTAAGTGTTTGGTAAATTAAGACATCCAGAATTTTTCCTATTTAGTTTTCTGCAAAAGAAAACTGTTGAGATGGCTATTTGTCTGTCCGTCCGCACTTTTTCTGTCCGCCGTCAGATCTCAAAAACTACAGAGGCTAGAGGGCTGCAAATTGGTACGTTGATCATCCACCCTCCAATCATCAAACATACCAAATTGCAGCCCTCTGGCCTCAGTAGTTTTTATAATAATGTTAAATTTAACCATGATCGTGCGTCTGGCACCGCTACAGGTGCCAATAACATAGGCCACCATCGGGCCGTGGCTGAAAGCTTCATGGGCCGCGGATGAGAGTTTCATGGACCGTGGCTGAGAGTTGCATACAGCCTTATATGCTGTACAGAAAACTCGATTGCGCCGAAGAAACGTCGGCGCATTTTTACCTTTTATAACATTCAGTCTTGGGTAGTCTATCTGTCTGTCCCTCTAATTTGATCTCTTTTATATATCATGCTGAAAATAAACGAAAACGCCCTCTCAAAATAAAATGTTTGTAACCTTCCCATCTGTAAGTGGGTAGTCCTTTGTCACATTATAATGCCGCATATCAAATTCAGTAAAGTATTTGTGGCTTCCCTCTCACAGTCAACTTCCAGTTTTCCTTAAACGTGTTTTCATCTCATTACTAAATGGTCGGTTGGTATGACCATCAGTGACTGCGTAACTCCTTGACCCAGTTTTCCTTAAACGTGTTTTCATCTCATTACTAAATGGTCGGTTGGTATGACCATCAGTAACTGCGTAACTCCTTGACCTCGTAGGGTAAGATTTTACTGCTAGGCCATTTAAAAACAAAAAAACTATCAACCATTGTTTGCTTTTCACTACTCCATAATGAGACCACCATCTTGATCTTGCCTCGGGACTTGTAGAGAAAGTTGTCAAGGTAAAATGGAATCTCTTCAGGTGTTCAGGCACATACGTTAAGGTATGCACGAATAGCGATATTTTTTTGACTGTCATTAATTGATTACAGCACAATGAGCAGTATTTTTGGTGGGTTGTGATTTAAGTAGCAACATAGTGCTTTGACAACAAGAATACCCATTTTGTGTGATTTGGTTCTCTCTCTCTCTCTCTCTCTCTCTCTCTCTCTCTCTCTCTCTCTCTCTCTCTCTCTCTCTCTCTTTCGTGAATATCATCTTTAGAAATAAAATCAGAGTGGATCTTGTTTGTTCTCTCCCGAGTAACAGTAGGGGAGACATGACAAAGCCACCCACCCCCTGCAAACCGGTTTGTCCGCCCTGGGTGGTGCAGGGTAGGTAGGGGAATTGGATGGTAGGGGAAACATCCACCCTCCTCCTGCAAAGCTGTTTGTCCGCCCTGGATGGGTGCGGGATAGGTAGGGAATCGGGAGGGTACGGTAGACAGCAGCGCCGGGTTCCAGCGCGCCAACAGGGAAATAAAGTAGACTTACTGATCGCCAGCAATAGTTATACAGCAGTAGAGTGGCCTCTGTTGTAAGCCGGCATCATACCTGGAAAGAAGAGAGAAAAGTTAACTGGAGGAAAGAATAAATATACCTTTAATAATGCATTGTTCTTTGTTCTTGGCCTTTTGACGTTTTCTTGGACAGGAATTTTGGTTTGAGGAGGAGTTTCGTTGTTCAGGAAGGTTATTTTATGTTATAAGTATGGTAAAATTTGTTATTGCATGTATATGTGTCATATATACATGCACAAACACGCATATACATATATATATATATATATATATATATATATATATATATATATATATATATATATATATATATACATATATATTGTGTGTGTTTGTGTCTGTGTGTAGATTTCAAAGAAAACTATGCAGTCGTCACTGTCTCGTTCATTATTTAAATCCAGGAGGAAAGCGTTGAATGTGCGTCTGCGCAGAAAACTTTCACATCAACAGCTGCTAAATGCAACTGCAAAAGAGTCTCATCAGCAGTACGTCAACACGTGGACACACACGACACACACACACACACACACACACACACACACACACACACACACACTCTGCCTTGGTAGGAAAATATTGCCATTCTAGAGAAAACCAATAATTTTTTCGGCATGGTTATTTAGGCTCAGTCAGTTTCTAAACAGTGTTCAGATTTACTTTTGGTTTATTTTGATCTTTTCTGAATAAACTGAGATATAAATATCGTAGGTTTGTACAAACTTGTATGACCAAACATGCCCTGAGGATACCCTAATTCACATGAATAGAAACGTCAGCTTGCATGCCTTTTTCTTTCAGTACAAATTTGCCTTTTTATTTTATATCTTTAAATGTGAAATCATTTTCCTGTATCGAGAGAAATTGTATCCATCATTGACTGTGATGATGACTTTATCAGTTAAACCACTTAGGGGGTTAATGCCGTCAGTGCACCTCACGCGATGCACTGTAGGCATTACTTGAGGTTCTTTGCAGCGTCCCTTCCATGGCCCATAGCTGCAAACCCTTTCATTTATTTTGTTATACCTCCGTTCATATTCTTTCCATCTGACTTTCCAACCTCTCTAACTATTATTGCATAGTGCAGCTGCGAGGTTTTCCTCCTGTTACACATTTCAAACATTTTACTCTGTTTCCCTCTCAGCGCTGAATGACCTCATAGGTCCCAGTGCTTGGCCTTTGGCCTAAATTTCCTATTCCATTCCATTTATCAGTTAAAGTTACATATTAAGAAATGGAGCAAAAATACAAAGGGATTTAATTCTAAGACGATATAAAGCAGAAAGAATAAAGTTTCCGCGATTAATCTTTGTAAATTGATTGCCGGCTTCCATGCTTTCCCTAATTGCCTTGTAGTAGGAAGGTTTCCAGGAGGCGTCAGTGGTGATGGTTTTGGCAAAAGTTTAATTAAGGATTTCCA
Source organism: Macrobrachium rosenbergii (assembly GCF_040412425.1). NCBI lineage: Eukaryota > Metazoa > Arthropoda > Malacostraca > Decapoda > Palaemonidae > Macrobrachium > Macrobrachium rosenbergii. The sequence continues at coordinate 33,729,988 of NC_089753.1, read as the reverse complement.
ACTTGGAACACCTGGGATTTTTGAATTTGTATTCTAAAAACAAAATCATGTTAGGGATCATTGAATTTGTATTCCAAAAAAAAAAAAAACAGAATTATGCCAGGGATCATTGAATTTTTACTAAAAAAACAAATATGCCAGGGATCATTGAATTTGTATTCTGATAAAACAGGAATATGCCAGGGATCAGTGAATTTGCAATCTAAAAAAAAAAATGCTAGGGATCATTGAATTTGTATAAAAAATGCAGAAATATGTCAGGGATCATTGAATTTGTATTCTGAAAAAAAAAGAAATATGCCAGGGATCATTAAATTTGCAATCTAAAAAAAATATGGCAGGGATCATTGAATTTGTATAAAAAATGGAGAAACATGCCAGGGATCATTGAATTTGTATTCTGAAAAAAAAAACAGGAATATGCCAGGGATCAGTGAATTTGCAGTCAAAAAAAAATATGCCTGGGATCATTGAATTTGTATTGAAAAAAAGAAATATGCCAGGGATCATTGACTTTGTATTATGAAAAAAAATTATGCCAGGGATCATTGAATTAGTGTATAAAAATGCAAAAATGTCAGGGATCATTGAATTTGTATAAAAAAAGAAAAATGCCAGAGATAATTGAATTTGTGTTCTGAAAAAGAACAGAAACATGTTTAAAATATGTTTTGTTTTCAAGGTCACCTATTTGTTTTTTTTTATCAGTTTTGCTTATGATTTTACCAAGCACCCTGCAACAGAGACGATGAATCAAAGCGTGTTGCACATTGCATATTCATAGCTTAGTTTAGGCATGAAATTGGAATGGCCGGTCAACAGAGAGAGAGAGAGAGAGAGAGAGAGAGAGAGAGAGAGAGAGAGAGAGAGAGAGAGAGATTTAATTTAACTCTCACAAGAAATACAGACTCTAACCCGACAAGTGAGTGATGAATAACGCTAAGTAGGCCATATCTCCCTCTCATTCAACAACTTTTGGCAAAACCTGCATCTTTCGCCGGAACTTTTCCTCTGGCTTGAATTCGGCAGGGCCCCCGAAAGGAACCGGGAGAAGCTAGTTGGATTTGAAAAGAATACATCAAAAGATTTAATAATGCCGTTGCTTCTTGCAAGGCCTGAGTTTGTAAACATGCCTGCCAGGGGTGGGGAGGGGGATCCGAAGTTGGCAAAGGAGAAATGATCAAATAGGAAACAGGAAATAGTAAAGTAAGAAAAGTTATCGATTGGAATAAAGGGCAAAGTGTCCGGGAACAGGATGTTAAGTTAAACTGGTCACAGGAACGTGAATAACTCGACTGTTACTGGTTGTGTTACTGGTTAGGGTGTGCGCACAACTCGGCCATCTAACGTCTCTCCTCTTCATACCTTTGACCAACACCATAGGCTTCGCTGAGACTCTTGTCTCTAATTTATAAAAGGCCTTAAATTATAAAGGGTTTCCCTTTTGGTGAGGTGTTTAAACAACTTTGGAGGGTGAAAATCGGAAAAGTGGTGAAGGTGTTTCTTTATCATTATAGATTAAAAGAAAAATATGAAGATTAGGGCTAGACTCCGCAGTTTTATAGGCTGTTACATGGCTGGTGTGAGTCAAGTAGAATCTTATAACCGACATGCACATCGAACATATTGCTGTTTATGGAAAAGTCTTTCGCTACCACCAAAAGCAACGACAGCAATGAAACAGCAAACAGCACCAAAACTAATAACGACAGCAAAAACAATAGTGAAGCGATATTGATTTTTTTTTTTATAGTGATGACAATAATCAAACAGCACCAGTTTCTTCATCTCCGTACCCAAAACTAATAACGACAGCAAAATCAATAGTGAAGCGATAGTGATTTTTTGTATAGTGATGATAATAATCAAACAGCACCAGTTTCACCTCCGTACCCAAAACTAATAACGACAGCCAAAACAATAGTGAAGCGATAGTGATGGTTTATTTTCTTTTCGTATAGCGAGTGACCATTGAACGAACTTTACGTTGATTGTTGATTGTCTACAGAGCCGTTTTCCTTACGCAGCACTTCACCATCCTACTCCATTCTTCTCGCACCGCCCTTGAGCACGCTAAAATTCGACGAGATAGCACATCGCGCAGATAGTTAGGATTGCCGAGACGAAAGAACACAACTCTCCTCGGCATATTTATTCATTTCTACCTTTACAATGACGAGCGCTCTACAGCAGGTGTCCGGGCGCTCGGACAAATGCGTCAGGCACTAGGAAGTGGCGCCAGGAGCTCGGGAAAGGGTCCGGATAAACGGGAATTTACGAAACTGCAAGAGGACCGTGAGAAGAAGGTAGCTTTACTGTTGACAGGAAGCAGAGAACGGCAACTGTCAACGTGGAAAACTTCAGCGAGTGAAGAGCCAAGAAGCTTACGGCATTCAGTCTTCGCCCAAAACCTTGGAACTGAAAGAAAATTGGAGGACCCATTGTAAAAGTTCTATTAGGTCTGTCTTGGACTGACATATAATAGACATAACAGACAAAAAACATAACTCTCCTTGGCATATATATTCATTTCTACCTTTTCACGATACCCAGAGGCTTGCGTTTTGTTTCAGCGCTATCGATTTAAGACCTATCAGCGGTTGCCGCACTTGAAGTAGGTGAATTGCTTATTCAAAGTGACATTCGTTCTAACGAGCTGACATTGTTTTTTGTTTTATTTTCATAGGTTTTTTCGCATGTTGGATCTTTTTGGTGCTATATTGGTCTATCTTTTGTCACAGGGAAAACGTGATTAGTTTTACCAACTCACTCGGGCAAAAGGCGAAGCGTTACTGTAGGTTATTAAATATGATTTAAGATTTTAATACCTCCAAAATTCGTATACGTTATAATGTATATATATGTGTATGTGTATATGTGTATATTATATGTGTATATGTGTATGTTTATATTATAATGTAAATGTGTATGTAAATTTCCCAAGAACAATTACTAATTGTATGTTCTCAGAAGGTTTTGCCAGAATGAATATATCACTTCACAAGATACCCTGAATATTTCACTTCACAAGATACCGGTACCCTGAATAATATCACTTCACAAGATACCCTGAATATCTCACTTCACGAGATACCCTGAATAATATCACTTCACAAGATACCCTGAATAATATCTCTTCACAAGATATCCTGAATAATATCTTCACAAGATACCCTGAATATCTCACTTCACAAGATACCCTGAATAAATATATAATACTTCACAAGAGACCCTGAATATATCACTTCACAAGATACCCTGAATAAATATATAATACTTCACAAGAGACCCTGAATATATCACTTCACAAGATACCCTGAATAAAGCATATATCACTTCACAAGATACTCTGCTAAACCGAGACCACACACACACACACACACACACACACACACACACACACACACACACACACACACACACACGTACGTTTGGAAACTTTGTTGCCAGAGGTACAAAATTTGAAAGAGCAATCCGAGCAAACAGTTTATGAGGAACATCTGGCATAATGAAAGTTCCAGACTATTATTGTCAGAACGGGCCGCGTACTAGGAGCACAAAAACTTTTCCATGTTTACGGCGACGCCCACTTTCATGTAGCCAATTATGTCGGTACTTTTTTCGAAAGTTCGGCGAAAGGACGGTGGATTCCAGCAAGAACTATTTGTTTCCAGACTCGCTGGAATGAAGTGATGGAGATTCGGGCGATTTCCCTGGGTTTTCTATATATTAAATTCGTCTGCTATACCTCAGAAATTTTTGGGGCGTTTGAGCTGCGGAAACAAACCTTGGTAATTTTTGTGCGCAGTTATGTCATACCCAAGCTCTGGATTTCTCTAAACGTCTTGATCAGTGGTTCTTAACCTGGGGTACCTGTACCCCCCAAGGGGTACGAAGCCTTAAACCAGGGGGTACGAGACATGATAGCCAGTGCAATGGTACATCTAATAATTCCTCAGCAAGGTTTGTATCACTAATCCTTTTCATGTTTCTATTGTATTAATATTGGATTGGGGTACGAGAAAGTTTTCTGAGATACCAAGGGGTACGGGCACTGGAAAAAGTTAAGACCCACTGGTCTAGATTCTGTTTTTATTGTCATTTCATGTGACGAGGACCTTCTGACTCCTAAACAAGTCTCTTTATCGCAACCTTTAAGAATCGGATTTGACAGAAGAGAAAGATAATGGGTGAAAAATGTTTCTTTGCATCTTATCAGTCTTTGTTCTTTTAACAGAATCGCCATAAATTGCTGTTTGATTAAAACTAAATTGAGTAGAATTTAGGCCAAAGGCCAAGCACTGGGACCAATGAGGTCTTGCAGCGCTGAAACGCAAAATGACAATAAAAGGTTTGAAAGGTGTACCAGCAGGAAAACCTGTCAGTTGCACTACGAATCAAATGCTAGGAGAGAGTGGAAGGTGAGGTGGAATAAAGATAATATGAAAGGAGGCACAGTAAAAGGAACGAAAGGGGTCGAAGCAGCTAGGGGGCGAAGGCACGCTGCAAAGAACCTCAAGGAATGCCTACAGTGCCCCGCACGAGGTGGACTGACGGCACTAATTAGAGAACAAAAGCGACCGAAATATTTCGTCTTGTGGCGTAAGTACGTAGCAGGACTTTCTTGGAAATCGTTAGATCTTGTCCAGACGTAAGCGCCCGACTCGGTTCCCCGTACTTGTGACCCCATCTCGTTGCAGCCTTTGTGCGGCTGAGGTGAAGGGAATGCCGTCTACAAAATTAGCTCAAAGGGATTCAGGATTTGTCCAAAACAGTGATTCATCGCCGACTGTGAACGCTGGTGTTAAAACTCCGGCGTTAGCTTTAACAAATCAGTCGAGATAAAGGAAAGTGCCGGCGCGTATTGATAGTTATGCATTATAAATCAGGTTGGATCAGATCTTTTATGAAAGCAAGCTTTGAACTCGTTTATATGAGTTTAAACACCGTTATATAAACACGGGATGAAAAAGGGTAAACACTTATTTTTTTTTATCTTTTGGTTGCATTCTGTTTACTTTAAATGCGATTGTAACATTTGTATTATTTTCATATGCATTCTTTCGGATTTAAACAAATTGGTTTTGAAATGCTGACTAACCAGAATGTACAAATCACTTTTTTAAAACTATTTTTAAAGATATGACAATTAGATATTCTCATTAGGAGGGGTTTTTATGTAAAAATTTAACTAAAAAATTCTTTAAAAAATGATAATTATCATCAGCATTATACAGTGTTTTGTTTTCTATGTTGTGAAAAAATTTGTTGGCTGTAAAAATTTGGCTTGAAGGCATTGCTGACTCATGCTGACGTTTTATCTCTTGCTTGTATGATTTGTATATATATATATATATATATATATATATATATATATATATATATATATATATATATATATATATATATATATATATATATATATATATATATATATATATGTATATACAAGTTGTAAACTTTAGAGCTGAGCTAGACTGACCATTTTGTTCAGCTCTTTCATACGAGTTTTAAATTTTAGAGCTGACCATCTTGATCAGCTCTTCATACGTGTTGTAAATTTTAGAGCTGACCATTTTGATCAACTCTTTATACAAGTTGTAAGCTTTAGACCTGACTATTTTGATCAGCTCCACTTTCGAGTTGCAAACTTTAGAGCTGACCATTTTGATCAGCTCTACTTACGAGTTACAAACTTTAGAGCTGACCATTTTGATCAGCTCTTCATACAAGTTTTAAACTTTAGAGCTGGCTAATTTGATCAGCTCTGCTTACGAGTTGCAAACTTTAGAGCTGACTAATTTGATCAGCTCTACTTACGAGTTGCAAACTTTAGAGCTGACTAATTTGATCAGCTCTGCTTACGAGTTGCAAACTTTAAGAGCTGACCATTTTGATCAGCTCTACTTACGAGTTTTAAACTTTTGAGCTGACTATTTTGATGAGCTCTTCATACGAGTTGTAAACTTTATAGCTGACCATTCTGACCAGCTCTTCATACGAGTTTTAAACTTTAGAGCTGACCATTCTGATCAGCTCTTCATACGAGTTTTAAACCTCAGGACCGACCATTTTGACCAGATCGTCATGTGAATCCTGAACTTCAGGGCCGACCATTTTGATTAGGTCTTCACATCATTCAGTTGACGTGCTTCGTTTTATTTGTCATTCTAGTCTTTTACCAACCGAATAGCTACAGATAGTTTACTATTTCATTTTAATCCTGTAGGAGTTGTGTAATATTTTGATACTACGGATTTTCAGCTTTTAAAAATTCTGCTAATTTTTCATGGGAGTGTTCTTGCAGTGGTGGAAATTTCAGAATGACAATTACGATATAACAAATTATATGTGAATAGTTTTTTAGTTTCCTGTAAAAGAAAACTTTTTGGCTTTGTTCCGTCCGCACTTTTTCTGTTCGCCCTTTTACCGTCCTCCCTCAGATCTTAAAAAACTACTGAGGCTATAGGGCTGCAAATTGGTATGTTGATCATCCACCCTCCAATCATCAACCATAGCAAATTGCAGCCCTCCAGCCTCAGTAGTTTTCATTTTATTTAAGATTAAAGTTAGCCATGATCGTGCTTCTGGTAACGATATTGGATAGGTCACCACCGGGCCGTGGCTGAAAGTTTCACGGGCGGCGGCTCATACAGCATTATACCGAGACCACAAAAAGATAGATCTATTTTCGATGGCTTTGATTGTACGCTGTAGCGGCTGTACAGAAAACTCGATTGCGTCGAAGAAACTTCTGCGCATTTTTTACTTTTTTTGTAAGTTCTTTTCTACTCATTTAGGGTAAGCAGTGGCAGTCTACATATTCCTTCTCTTTTTCAAAGGAAAGACGATTATAAAAAAAAATTATTGCTGGAGTAATCTGGTGGAGGTTAACAAAGAGATACTTCAGAATACCTTTAGTAAAAATTCAGTGACTGAAATTTATCTTGGAAGATGAGAATGAAAATGAAGATAATGACTTGACGTGGAACATGGCGAAAGCAGGTCCTAATTAATGTAAATGAAATTCAGCATTAAAAGTTAAAAACGACAAGAAAAGGTGCGAGACAGCTTGGGGGACATTACCATGCAAATAGCTTATATAGATCTTTGTAAAACTTGGGCTCTTTCTGTGCTACCAGTGAAACAAGGTTTAGGCGGCGGCGAAGGGGAATGTGTAATTTTAGATGTGCTGTCGACTTTTCGCATACTACTATTAACCAATAAGAAGTTCGTAGCAGCGCCTACAATTTAAAAGCGAGGTGAGGGGTTAGTGTCGTGGCATGTCACTCGGACTTGGCGGGTTCGCGTCTCCCCCAGGTCGATGAAAAATTACTGGCTCTGGGTCGTGATCAGTTACTGCTGCAGTGGTGGGGGGGGTCTGCTGCGGTGGGAGGTTGAAACCAACATTATTCTTTGGGAGCTTGAATTTCAAGTCATTGGCCCCTTTGGTGTGCTTGTTCCATACGAATAGGTTTCATCTACAGAAATAATAATAATAATAATAATAATAATAATAATAATAATAATAATAAATAATAATATAATAATAATAATAATAATAAGGTAAGAAGGTGAAATTTTGCAGCTTTGTTAGAGGATGGCCTCGAGGTCGCAGCAGTTTTCAGTAGTGGTACATAAATCCTTTTACCCTGGATATAAAATAATTTATTTGTAGTCATTTCTGAGAAAATATTTTGGAGCTAAGGGGATTAAGCGTGTTAATGAATATGTGCTCGCTAATAGCCATTAAAATTGTCATAAAGAAAATTTCTGTTAACCGTAACATGAAAACTATAGTAGATATTTTTCAAATGCAATGTAGAATACAGCTACATGTCAACTTTTAGTATTGTATTGAATCGTTCTTCAAAGTGTAAGATTTTAGAAACGTATAATCATGGCGTTGTCTCTGGATATGCCAACTCGCATCGTTCCATGTCTTCTTTACATTTTAGATTTTGTGACATAAATAATATTACGATAGAATTGGAACTGGAATTGGAACATAAAATTTAGTCCCAAGGCCAAGAGCTGAGACCAATGCGGTCATTCCGCTCTTAAAAGGAAACTGAGAGTCGTTTTTAGAGGTGTAACTGGAGGGAGACATCGCCGCTGCCCTATGAAACAATTGTTAGGAGAGGTTGGAAAGTAAGATGGAAGAAAGAGAATGTGAACGGAGGTATAGTAAAAGGAATGAAAGGGGTTGCAGCTAAGGGCCGAAGGGATCATGCACAGAACCTTTGAAATAATGCCTACAGCGTACCGTGTGAGGTGCACTGATGGCTCTAACCCCCCCTCCCGGGTATTACGATAGATAACCACTTAAGAGACGACAAATATGCCTATACGAATAATGATCTCTGCACTCTAATGAAGATGAGGAAGCGAAATCAGATAGAACACTGACAGAGAAGTGATACGTTATACTCGTCCATGTTTGAATGATATGGTCTCCGGACGACAAATCTGAAGTCGCTTTAACTGAAAGATCAGTAAAGCTGGAACACCTTGTAGCATGGGAATAAAGGGGGGAAATAGGGAAGAATAAAGTCTTTTCGTCCATCTTTGAATGATTTGGTCCCCGGACGACAAATCTGAAGTCACTTCAACTGAAAGATCAGTAAAGCTGGAATACCTTGTAGCAGGGGATTAAACAGGGCGCTAGGGAAGAATAAAGTCTTTTTTTTTGACGAACTGGACTAAATTAGCTCAGCTCGTGATTAGGGCGATGGGCGAAGAAAAGCTAATTAGCGGATGAGTGTGGATCACTAATGATTTCTTGCTAGTCGAAAAACACTGTCAAGTACAAGAAGATAAAGAAGAAAATATAGTTTGATAAACTGCAGTAATCAAGAAAAATATATTTTGATAAACTACAGTAATCAAATTGCTGAAAAAAATTAAGCAAAACGAAATGAAATACTTTATTAGGAGCAACCGTAATTAATTACAACTAACAATATTCTAGAAAAATTACATGCACATGTATCTTAAAGTTGGAAAATAGTATGGCAGAACTGAATTTATAAAGTACAGGATTTTTGTTTCACTATTACAGAGACAGTGCTACAGTCTATTTCATTCCACCATTCAATAAGCAAGTACTTTTGACTGAAATGGAATAAATGTGTGATTAAAAGACCAGTAAAATGAAGTAACTGGCGAATCATTACCGTAGGCCTATAGCTTTTTCATGCTTCATGTCCTAGAGGTATACACAATAAAGGTTATTTTGATGTTTAAGGACGTAATTATTACTTTGGTATATAATGAAGTTGTATTTTAAACACATGCAGTGAAAATGTACATAGAATAAATTTTGAATGATAAGAAAATCTTGTGATTTGAACAGTTTGTGAGCATAGGTCTTTGTTTAGCCTGGGATAAACTGACGAAATAAATCATAATGAAAGCCCACCGTTCGTTTGCGTTTGATCCGAGTACACTATTTGATTAAACATCGTCTTTCGCATGTTTACTGTATATTAGTATATATTAATGATACAAATCGACATGTTTATGGATTATATAAGAAGGGGTGAAGGTTCTCTGCATGTATAAAAATTGAAATATGTTATTGAAGAGATTGTTTAATATTTATCACAATGAGCTAGCGATATCGGAAACGTTGATTGTCAGCCAATCACGTGCTACCCATGCGCATGTGCCGTATCTTCACCCCCAGGTGGACAGATGAAATGCTACCTGTGCGCATGTGCCATATCTTCACTCCCAGGTGGACAGATGAAATGCTACCCATGCGCATGTCCTCACCCGCATTTTCATCCATGTGCAAATCTTCACCTTCGGTGGGCATATGAAATGCTACCCATGCGCACTGCCACATCCTCACCCGCAAGTGGACAGACGAAATGCTACCTATGCGCATGTGCCAAATCTTCACCCGCAAGTGGGCAGGTGAAATGCTACCCATGCGCATGTGCCACATCTTCACCCGCAGGTGGGCAGATGAAATGCTACCCATGCGCATATGCCACATCTTCACCCGCAGGTGGGCAGATGAAATGCTACCCATGCGCATGTGCCACATCTTCACCCGCAAGTGGACAGATGAAATGCTACCCATGCACATCTTCACCCCAAATCTTCACATGCACATGTGCCACATCTTCACCCACAAGTGGACAGATGAAATGCTACCCATGCGCATTGCCACATCTTCACCCGCAGGTGGACAGATGAAATGCTACCCATGCGCATGTGCCACATCTTCACCCGCAGGTGGACAGACGAAATGAAACCGACTATAGTTCGCAAGAGCCCATACCAGTTGTCTCTGAAGATAATGAGGAAAAATGTTTGATTTCCAGGTGAATGTAGGTTGGGACCTTAAAAAAGGATACATCAAAGGATTTCAGGGGATTTATTACGAGGGATTTGTTATCCAGCTGGATCTTGATTTAAACGAAGTGAAATTCTAGTTTTCGGATACTTTTTTCCTCATGTTATTTGATGGTGACAGGGATGGGAGTCGAGGTTGGTAATATGAAGACAGAGAGAGAGAGAGAGAGAGAGAGAGAGAGAGAGAGAGAGAGAGAGAGAGAGAGAGAGAGAGAGGCCTGGATATATATAAAAAAGAAATAGATTGGGAGGGGACTAACGAGCTTCTCTCTTCCTCTGCTTGACTGGCTTTTGCAGATGGACGAGATGAAAGGACTGCAGCATTATGAAGGCAAAAGTGATAAGCCTACGGATTAATTAACGAAAATTCGTCATTGCCAGAGACTGTAGGCGGAAGAGAGCAAAAATCAGCGATAACTAGTGAGGAAAGGAACTGAATAGCAACTTTTTTTTTTTGTACATTTTCACTTTTATTCGGCTTTACAGGGGAAACATATGCATTGAAAACAAGAATATGGTAAGAATTGATATTAAAAAGATTAATTGGTTCTTTCAAGGTATGGAATAAGTAAACCTTCCTTTGGCTTTGGTGTGAGAGCATAATGAAAATTGGTTAATTGAGGGTTGACCGTGGATGAAATTAGGATTTTGGCGGTGGGTATCTGTTGGAGATGGTGTAACAACTTTTCCCTTTCGAAAAATAAGTGCGGAGCAAGATTGCAGGTGTACATAGGATTATATTTAAATTTAGGATAACAGCTGGAGTTTGTAGATCAGTGCACAAATATTCCAAAATTTCTTAATGAATACGAACTGCTGTCAGTCTTTGAGGTTAAAGCGTACAGAATTCTAAGATCTGCACTCTATAGACAGTACTCTCCGTAGGAGGATAGTTCCGTCAGTGCAACTCACGGGGTGTACTGTAGGCATTACCAAAGGTTCTTTGCAGCGTGCCTTCATCCCCTAGCCGCAACCCCTTTCGTTCCTTTTACTGTACCTCCATTCATATTCTCTTTCTTCCATCTGACTTTCCACCCTCTCTAACGATTGACTCATTGTGCAACTGCGAGGCTTTCCTCCTGTTACACCTGTCTAACCTACCTACTCTCAATTTTCTTTCCAGCGATGAATGACCTCATAGGTTCCAGTGCTTGGCCTCTGGCCTAAATTCTATATTTAGTTCAGTTGCTTTCTGTGTCGTACCTTTCATATGCCCCCTTTGGACTCCTCTCGCTTAGCTGTCCAACTTCTCTACCTTTACGTAGTCCCCTTTTCAGTTCTCATTCAAGAACAAACCCTTTGGGACGAGACCTTTGAGAGTCTATAAATTTGACAATGCTGTCGTTCTAAACCTCTTTACAACAACAACAACAACAATAATAATAATAATAATAATAATAATAATAATAATAATTTTGCAATCGAGCCCATATCCAGATGTATTTCCAGTCCGAGTAAATTTGATTTACTCGTATTTTCAACGGAAGGGGGACGGAGGAAAAGAAATCAAATATCAGGTTGGGTAGGAATGCCAAGGAAGAAAAATCCGAAATTTTAAGCTATGGACGTCAAAAACCAAAGGCTTGACGCAGTGTATTAAACAAAAATATCCCGAGTTCTGGTAATGGACTGAAACTAACAGAATTCAAATCACTTGACCGGCAGTTACCGTGCGTGCCATCTCCCAGATTGATAAATGACAGAAATCTGCTATTTCAGCTGCGAAGAATCAGAGTAACAGTTAAGAGAGGGCTTCAAGATGGATATGTTCTGGTTTCTTGTTTTTATGGCCACCAGTTTAACAGGTAGTCCATTAAGAGTTTTTTTTATTTATTTTTCACTTTCTTACATCATCCAAATCTGATTCAGTGTAAAATGAATTTTTTCCCCCTTTTAAGATGAAGAGTAATAATTGCGTAAGAACGCTTTATTACATCATCCAAATCTGATTCAGACAGTGTGAAACGAATTTTTCCCCCTTTTCATGATGAAAAGTAGTAATTGTGTAAGAAAGGCACAAAATACAGAGAACAATTTCAGTCACCAGCATTCGGTGTCCAAATTTGTACCGTGTTGCAAAACCGATGCCAATTTAAGACACTGCCGTGGATACATTAGAGAACGGTTGCATTTTGTCCTTCCAGCCACTGCAGTGCTTAAAACAGGGAATGAGTGGGAGGTTAGGTATTGGGGCCAATACCTATCGATCGGAGGGAACGTTATTTATTGATACACTGCACCTTACGGCCTGTGTTATGTTCTGATTTTTGCGCCGCCGGACACAGCCTTTTGTTTGTCTTCTCGGAGTTTAGTGGAGGCATTGGCGATTGCATTACTGGCCAAGCTGTGGCCCTCGCTTGAAAAGCAGAACGCCACGAGACGAGAATTCTGGTAGTGAAAGCGACGCCACCACCCCCCTTAGTGGAGGCACTGGCGATTGCATTGCTGGCCAAGCTGTGACCCTCGCTTGAAAAACAGAATGCTTTTGAATTCTGGTAGTGAAAGCGACCTCCCCCTTACAGAATAAGACGTACAGAAATAAATAATGCAAATATGAGAAATAAATAAAATGAAATAAGGGTAAGTAAAAGTAAACTTTGAAATCAGATTTTCTTGAGCCTGTATAACTACGGTGTGAGATTGGTGTCATATTTGCAAAAAAAAAAAAAAAAAAAAAAAAAAAAGAAGGTTTTGCCCCTAGTTTAAACTTTTGAAGTTCCAAATACTCAGTTACTTGATCAGGAAAATCACTCCATAATTTGGTCACAGCAAAAAAAAAAAAAACTAGAAAACCGTAGCTTTGAGCATCACAAAGGAAAAGGAGAGATTGTTGGAAATTACTGAAAAGTATGTGCTGTGTTGTGGATGGTCAAGTCTAAGAAAATCTGAACGTAAATTATTATCACTATTATGAAAGATTCTGAGGTTTGCAGTTTAATATTTAAGGTTTTTGCCTAACAGTTGAAGATGCTGGTCAGTTGCTGAAAATAGACAAGAGAATAGTGACAAAACATGGCAGAATGAAAGTATAAAATCCCTGCTTTTGTATAGACAAGTCCAAGTATTGTGGAAGAGTTCCTCATTATGCCAGATTTTTTTGCAGTTAAAAAGAGATTGACCGGACATATTTCTCAAAGGGTTTGCAATCGTGAAGGACGCCTAGAAGTTTAAATTAGTTTAATTCATAAATCGTTATGTTATGAGGCAGAAAACCTCTTGACTGTGAAAAGTAAACGAGTATCTGTGGGAGCTTTCCATGCATTATTAATTTTCCTAGTTATATTCTGAAAGGATCAGTATCTTTATCGATAACCTTAGCGGGTGGTAAATGTTCAGTGGTTTTGGATTTCAGTAAAATGTTGATTTTTTTTTTATCGTGAGCATCGTTTTTGGGTATGACTTTACTGAGAGTAATTGCATTGTATTAGATTTGGTTAAAATTTGTACTGGTTTACGAAAAAGTTTCAACTGTCTTTAAAGTTGAGTGCTGTGAAATTTTATGGCCCTCCTAGTTAATATTTCCTTCTTTTCATTCTTTTAAAAGAAAAGCTGAAGAGGAATTGTTTTATTTTTTTGTGATCGACTGATTATATTTACTTGTAAGTAATCAATAAGTAACCAAATTAATTCATTTTTAAGCAAACGAAGATATTTGAAGGTGTTATCGTTTGCTGTCTGTGGTCCAGGTATCCGATTCTGTGGGAAAAAAATTCTTAACAATATTTTCTCTTGAAGATGTTGAGTTTGGTATGCAGCTAGGTAACTCCACCTCACGGGAATTGCCACTCCTGCCCCGTACAGTCACTCTGGACAGAATGAAATATTGGTACCGAACCCGCGAGCCAGGTTTATGGTGCTGCTTTGGGGACCGGAAAGCCTAGAGAATTACAAGCGATCCCAAACCTTCTCAAGTTGGACCGCGTTCAAAATAGCTGAGAATTCTTTAGTTGGGTCTTAGCTTGTCAAAAGGGGCAAGAGGGCTGGTGTGGACCCGGACAGCCACTTGAGATGGGTAGCCGTTGCAGGAGGAAGAATACGATTGTAGCATTAAACAAGTTCTTAATCGCTATATGAAGGGCGGTTGGTTTGGAAAATGTCTGATCAATTATGCTCCTAGTCACGGTACCAGAAAAAGAGACTGAATAATTAAGAATAGTTTTCGGGGTCAACACGTGGTTTATTTGATGCAGCCTGGCATTTTCCTTTTCTTTTCTTATTTCTATACTTTAGGTTGGATGAATAACAGTTATACAAAACGAATAAGTTAAGTATATCTTAGTTTAACCAGACCACTGAGCTGATTAACAGCTCTCCTAGGGCTGGCCCGAAGGATTAGATTCACTTTATCATTTGATTTTGAATAACTGAAGGTTTTTGGATGAACCTCGATCATTCATGATATTTTGTAAGCAGAGAACTACAAAACGTTTTTTTGATTGCATGGTCTGATAAACGTGAGATTTAAAGTTTCTGAAGTCCTTTGACAGCCTTTGATAACACTTCGAAAGTCGGCAGAAAACGTTCAGTAAAACTATGGGAAAGTTGCAATAAAACGTCAGAAGGAAATTTTTTTCTTCAAATGTTGCACCCTGCTTTTTGACCGTTAGACGGAAAATATTTCGTTTCACGCTTTTAGACTGGACGATAGTTATATTCGAGTAAGTTCATGGGAAGTTACTTTTAAAAGTCATTCAAGGGATGTATGTATATATATATATATATATATATATATATATATATATATATATATATATATATATATATATATATATATATGTATATATATATATATATATATATATATATATATATATATATATATATATATATATATATATATATATATATATATATATATTTGTGCAACGTTTGGAGACAGGCTGACAGAGGTTCTGGTGCTGTTGGTGAAGAGAGTTGGAAAAACTTGTCTGATGATGTAACTTTCATGACAACAATGAGCTTGATGGAGAATTATTGATAATACTTTATTTTACTTCATACAGCATGTCAAAGCTATTGCAGGTAACCGCCTCAGATCTTAAAAACTACTGAGGCCAAGGGCTCCAAATTGGTATGTTGATCATCCACCCACCAATCATCAAACGTACCAAATTGCAGCCCTCTAGCCTCAGTTTTTATTTTAAAGGTTAAAGTTAGCCATAATCATGCGTCTGGCAACGATATATGCCAGGTCACCACCGGGCCGTGGTTAAAGTTTCATGGGCCGCGGCTCATTCAGCATTACACCGAGACCATTGAAAGATAGATGCGTTAATTGTTGTTTTTCTTCCTTTTCATTGGTTTTCTTCCTTTTCACTAACGGTACTTTTTCTTATTCTCTTCCATCCGAACGTATTGATGAACTCATACTGTCATACACACACACACACACACACACACACACACACACACACACACACACACACACATTTTATTGCGCGAACTGGGTACTGGGTGTGAGTTACCTCCCACCCTAGCTGCGACCAACCACATTTGCCGACTGTAGTGGATCAACAGGCACAGGGATGTAACGGTTACTGAACGACTTTAGACACACACGAACATCACCATCATTTATATACAACGAAAGATATTTAAAATTATCAAAGTAACACATAAACTTGGGCAAAATTTATATTATAATATGTATCTATATATTTTACACGCATACACACACATATATATATATATATATATATATATATATATATATATATATATATATATATATATATATATATATATATATATATATATATATATATATATATATATCTGAATCATGGAAATATGGAACGTGATGAATATATGAATAAAGACAAAATCCACGAAGGAAGAGAAACACTGGAGTGCTGCGAGGCCTTTCGACTGTCTGCTAAGTAAAGGACGACAGTCGAAAGGCCTCGCTGCACTCCAGTGTTTCCTATTCCTTCGTGGATTTTGTCTTTAAATATTTAGTCTTTTAATGAAAGTATATTATTGACCTGTGGCATGGTAGGAGGCAATCTACCCAGCCCAGCCACACGTGGACCCTCTGTAAAAACTTGATAACTTTAGTATCCCGGTTAATTAAGATTATACATCTTTGAACTCCAGCGCGTATCGACTCTTGTACTGTTCGGCTGTGGAGAGATCCTTACTTCAATCGTTGCGTTAAGCTTTACAGAGAATATTTTATTGGGCGCGGGACCTTCGTCAGCACCACGCGTATATTTTTGACATATTCATTAGAGGGGATCCCGTTCAATCTGGGGAATGGTGCATTTTGGTGGAAAATTGTTTATGATGGAAATTTTATTTTGGAACGAACGGATCCATTTTCAGGTGGGGGCGCACGCGCAGATGCATGAATTGGTCGAATGGAACCTGTGTTTGAAGGGAGCTTAAAATCTCTATGGCAGTGTGTATGTGTGTGTGTGTGTGCATGGCGCTTACTACTTATACGTACACACACATATAATATGTGTGTGTATACACAAAGATATACATATACATATATATCATATATATACATATACAGTAAGTTTATATATATATATATATATATATATATATATATATATATATATATATATATATATATTTATATATTTATATGTATAAGTTGTCTTGCAGAATATATATATATATATATATATATATATATATATATATATATATATATATATATATATATATATATATTTATATATATATATATATATATATATATATATATATATATATATATATATATATATATATATATATATATATATATATATATATATATATATATATATATATATATATATATATATATATATATATATATATGTATATATATGTGTGTGTGTGTAAAAAATGTCTTATCCAATCGCAAAACTTTTGCTTGCTTTCGTTTGCCACTGCCGAGATAAAATACAGTATTGTGAATTTAAACTAGATGTTTTGGTACGATGGTTTTCTTGATAATTAAAAGTGGTTGAAACTTTTGAACGAGAGGAATTAATAGTCAAAGGGAGTACGCGTGTATTTGGTAGAACTTGGATCGCTTGCGTATCTTTACATTGGCAGTGTAATTGTATTTTAGAGGGGATAGGGCCATTGCAGAAAATGGCGGTTTGGTGGTTTAGGCAGAAAATGATTGATTTTGGAAGGAAAAGGTAATTAAGCGAGATCAGGTTTTAGTTTTGTGAAAAAGAAAACTTTTGTGCCGGTTTTGTCCGTCCGTCCTCACTTTTTCTGTCCGCCTTCAGATCTTAGAAACTACTGAGGCTAGAGGGCTGCAAATTGATATGTTGATCATCCACCCTCCAATCATCAAACATACCAAATTGCAGCATTATAGCCTCAGTAGTTTTTATTTTATTTAAGGTTAAAGTTAGCCATAATCGTGCGTGTGGCAATGATAGGACAAGCCACCACCTGGCCGTGGTTAAAGTTTCGTGGGCCGCGGCTCATACAGCGTTATACCGAGACCACCGAAAGATAGATCTATTTTCGGTGGCCTTGATTATAAGATGTACAGAAAACTCGATTGCACCGAAGAAACTTCATCGCATGTTTTACTTGTTTATTTTTAAAACGTATATTTTGGAAAGAGATTACATCCGAAAAAATTATAAAAATAAACCCTATGCAGTAGAGGAAACAGAGAACATGCTTTCAAGATTTAAATATTTTCATTATACCAAAAATAGATCTCACAGAATTTAAATGGGACGGGCCTGTTAGATCTTATTTAAAAGGAATAAACAATTTGATATATAACATGCTTATTTTTTTTCTTTTTTTTTTTTTTTTTACTGAACAGAGCATAATGGCAGGACATAAGCCTATATAATAGCAACTTTGGTACTTTACTTGAAGCATGTATAATAATTCTTGTGGTTTATCTGTTACTAAAATAATATTAAAGTGCCTGTATAATCTATTTACAGTACTCCATGATTCATGCAATAGAATTAATGGCTTAATGACACTGAAAAATGTTTTATGGGAATTGATGAAAAATGTGTAAAAAAAAGGTGCACGTGGAAGCATATTTACCTGTCTATCGATAAGTAAATATATTTATCTATCTATAGGTAGTATTATTTACCTATTACCTTTTCATACAGGGATGAATGAATTTGTGTATGAGGAAAACCGTAAGTAATGAATACCGGCAGACAATTACGGAATGGAACGAGATTTTCAGCCATAGAATACAAGATTTAAGTTTTGTACCCTTTTTACATTAGGAACAAGAAACCATTTTTTTTCCTTTCAGCTCACGTGGTTCCCTAACTTTACGAAACCTTATGACATTATTACCATTTGTTGTTTGAAAGTTGCATTTGTAAAAGGTATCAAAACATCTGTTTGATTAATTAAGTGTTGATTTGATATATGATAAGTTGGTCTGATGACCAGGCACCAGAACTATCAGTGCTGTATTAATAAATTGTTGGGTGCCCGGCTTGTACATTTTGAAGTGCCCTGGATGCCCGAAAGTTAACCTTTATCCTGATAAGTTCCTTATGTCATTTTTAGTGTCATAGAGTTGTGCTGTTTTAGGAACTAAGATAAATCGTAAATTTCTGTATTTTTTAAAAGACGTCAAGTAAATATAATATTTAAAAAGGTAAATTTGACAAATTGTACCCTTCATAGATTTAGCCTTAAACACTTCATTGAAAAGTAAGCCATAATTATCGTGAATTTGGTTTCGGTGGGTTCTTGAGATAGCTTTCTAATGACCTCAAGAGAATGGTATCAAAAGTTAACAAAAATAACATTTGTTTAATTCCTGAGGATCTTTCTTCCAGCTAGCTAGCAGTCCTCACCTAACAATTACTTCATAATGAAACTGCGAGGATGTTCCTCCTGTTACTTCAAACCTAACTACTCTCAATGTCCTTTCCAGCGCTGAATGACCTCATAGGTCCCAGTGCTTGGCATTTGGCCTAAACCCTTTATTCCATTCCATTCCATTCCAATTCCTGAGCAGTATTGTGATTATTAATGTGATTAGGATCTTTAATAATACTGTTTTACATTACAAGACTGTGACAGTATATACATTTCAACTGGCTTTAGTTTATTGATATTTCAATCATATTTGGCATTTTATTGTCAGCTATAAAAGTATCTGTTCGTAGATTTTGTCCTTTTTTTTTTTATTTAACTGAAAGACATTTGGGTCGAAATTTATTTATTTTTTCAACAGCACCATTATCTACTAATCACTTACCATTTGCTGTTAAACTTCTTCTTCTTTTAAAGTGCTTTTTCCCATTTTTTGTGTGGGGTAAGCACGATGCCTTCTTTGAAGGACTTTTAAACTAAAAGCCGAAAAACGCCAGAAAATTATAAAGGATTCAATGGCGACCAATGTTTATTTTTAACAGTTACCCTCTGCGGTCCCAGTAAAAGCAGTCGAGTTGTAGAAAGCAATGAAGAATGAAAGCACTTCAAAGTCATTATCCTTTTATTCCTGGCAAGTTGCAATCTAGCGTCAAGGTAACTACCGTAAAGCGTGAGAAATGTATCTCAAATAAAAGGCTACCAGTTTCACTAATCATCTGCAGTTTTGGTAAACAAGAAAATAAACGTCAAGGCAGAGGAACGAGTAAAGGAGGAGGCACCTGACACGAAAATATCCAAAAACGAGACTTGGCAAAATATTCAGGAAGTTGAGCGGTGGAGTCATTGATTAGACATTTTCGAAGAAAATGACGTCCAGCGTATTTTCTCGGCTGAAGAGCTCGGGAATGTAATATTGCTTCTCCCCGAGTATTCCAATATGTAGAGGCTGCGGTATGCTAGTTCTTTTTTTTTTTTTTTTTTTCTTCTGTTTTTCCCTCTTTCGTCTTTCCAAAGGGGTCTCTTTCATTTCTGCAGTCTTTGCCAGACCAGTACTTTCATGTGAAAGACCCCTTTGGGAAGACGAAAGGAGAAAAACATAAAAAAAAAAAAAACTGAACTGCACACCGCAGCTTCTACATAATAGAATACTTAAGGTTGGGATGGTAGAAGACACACAGTTTATTATGCCAAAGGTATCTCTGTAATCTGAAGTCCTTCGCTTTCTTACTTAATCGATTGGAAAATCATTCGTTGCCTAGGTTGATCAGTGAAGAAATCGTTCGTTCCTTAACGTGATCTATTGGAAAACAATTCGTAACCTAACTTAATCAACCAACAAATTCGTAACCTAACTTAATCAACCAACAAATAATTCGTTTCCTAACCTGATCGACTTAAAAAAAAAAAACCTTCGTATTCTAACTTCGTCTACTGGAGAAATCCTTCTCACCCTAACATGGCCGTTTGAAGAAACGCTCCGCTCCCTAATGTGATTAACTGAAGATTTAGTTCCTTTATTAATATAATCACGTGTAGATATTCATCGTTCCTTGATCAAATAAAGGAACCCTTTGTTCCCTAACTTGCTTGCTTGAAGGAATCCGTCATTTCCTAGCTTGCTCAACCGAAGAAGTCCTTCGTTCCTTAACTTGATCAGTGAGTTTTTAGAATTTTTTTTTTTTTTTTTTTTTTTTAATGAGTGGCTTTTTTTTTTGCTTACTGTCATTTCCTAGCTCGCTCAACTGAAGAAGTCCTTCGTTCCCTAGCTTGATCAGTGGGTTTTTAGAATTGTTTTTTTTTTTTTTTTTTTTTAGAATGAGTGGCTTTTTTTTTTCTTTTTTTGCTTACTCTCATTTCCTAGCTTGCTCAGCTGAAGAAG
>NC_089753.1:33666412-33703912 GCF_040412425.1 Macrobrachium rosenbergii | reverse complement strand
CGTGGCCCCCCCCCATGAAAAATAATGACAAAATAATAATATTGAAGATTTAGATAATAATGGCATAAATGAGAGACATGAAAATGGGAAAAAATAATAAATCTATATAATATATATATATATATATATATATATATATATATATATATATATATATATATATATATATATATATATATAAGATGTATAATGTGAAAATTGATGCCCCATTAAATTTTCCTGGATCCGCTAGTGTACCTCCATTCACATTCTCTCTTTCCATCTTGTTACTGTTATCCACCCTCTCCTAACAATTATTTCATGATGCAACTGCTTTGAGATTTTCCTCCTGTTACACCTCTCAAACCTTTCTACTCTCAATTTCCTTTCCAGCGTTGAATAACCTCACAGGTCCCAGTGCCTGGCATTTGGCCTAAACCCCATACTCCACTCCATGCAAGCTACAACAGGAAGCACTAACTATCATGACTTGTCAAGGGTTCAGTGAATACCTGCTGTTGTCAGGTTCGAGTTTTGTTGGAGGGGAGGGCGGGGGTAGGGGCGGGAGATGGAAGCGCAGGGGCGCGTGCACACGCGAACATATGTAATCAACCACGCTCACTCATGCTCGTTTCACTTGAGGTTCTTTCGCCTGAATGTGTCCATAAGACATGAGTGAAGAATCCCATGGCTCATTGGCCTGAGATAACGAGGTTTTCCTCGCACGTCTCAATGGAAATGATCTCGAGGGGATGGGGGCGGGGAGCAGTAAGATAGATCATTTGAACGCTGCGAGAGCAGATTGCGTTTTGTACCTTAGAAATTGGTAGCTTATTAGATCTCTGCACTGCATATATATGTATGTAAGCGGCGCATCGCTTTTGGATGCTTGCAGGGGAATGTGATTTTATATGTCATATATATATATATATATATATATATATATATATATATATATATATATATATATATATATATATATATATATATATATATATATATATATATATATATATATATATATATATATATATGTGTGTGCGTGTGCGCGCTTGCTTGCGTCTTGTACGTACAATTAAACCATTTAAATACTATATATGGAAAGGCAAGTGACGTTCATTTTGCACTCGTCACATTACTTATGGTAGGTTAACCGTATCTGCTCTGCACTGTTCATTTGTACTTCACGACAATTTTCTTTTTCTTTTTAGTAGTGATCAAAACAGTTACATTATTCAAGTAAGACCGATACCTATCGTACCATAAGAGGAGTGCTGTTGATACAGTACCCTTTAGTCAATTGATTTTCTTTTTCATTCAGGCAGTACACTTTCCTCCTTTGTACCTTATTGTGTTGGTGACGTTATATGATAAGTTCCTTCATCATATTTATTCATCCTGCATTTTTCCACGTGTTATGTCGTGGGGTTTCAAAGTTTTAGTTGATAAATTTATTCTTGTTTTCTTTTTATCAATGGTCATCACCGATACATTCAATATAGATGTCTTATTTTCTTGGCAACTCTCAACAAAATTTTGCTACAGCGTTGCATTCAGATTCATCATATGAAAGTATTATATGGATGTTGCTGTACCCCTTTGTTTTGATTGCAAGCACTCTTGTTAGTTTTCTGCAAAAGAAAACTGTTGTGCCGGCTTTGTCTGTCCGTCTGCACTTTTTATGTCCGCCCTCAAATCTTAAAACCTACTGAGGCTAGAGGGCTGCTAATTGGTATGTTGAGCATCCACCCTCCAATCCTCATACATATCAAATTGCAGTCCTCTAGCCTCAGTAGTTTTTATTTTATTTAAGGTTAAAGTTAGCCATAATCGTGCTTGTGGCAACGATATAGGCCAGGCCACCACCGGGCCGTAGTTAAAGTTTCACGGGCCGCGGCTCATACAGCATTATACCCAGACCACCGAAAGATAGATCTATTTTTGGTGGCCTTGATTGTACGCTGTACCGGCTGTACAGAAAACTCGATGGCTCCGAAGAAACTTCGGCTCATTCTTTACATGTTTTATTAATCTATCCCTTTCAGTAATAACGCTATTGTGTTAACTCTCCCTCTCTCTAAGGTGGTACTTGATGCTAATTGGTGAGATATAAGGTTATCATTAACGTAAATGGTTTCGATTCTGGATTAGGGGACTTCTAAGATTAACCCTATTGGTTTCAGTATATTTTCGCTATGATTATTTTTGATCAGTTTATTTTTTTCTGAAATCGGTTGCTGAACACCAGTAGCTTCTGACTGCTCTGACATCACTCTTTTTGTATTTTTGTATTTATCTCATTTTTAATGCTTATACTCTATATTTATTTCATTTCTTATACACTTAGGAAAACCCTATTTTTATTTCATTTCGTATGCACTCAGGAAAACCTTTATAATTTTCCTCTCCATGAAAATACATTCGTTTTTTATTCAGTCTTTGTTTTTGTAAATTTCGATTAGTATGTTGTGAAATTCTCTTCAGTAATTAGGTATATTCAATAATATTTTTATGTATTTTTTTTTTCAAAGTCAAGTAGGGTTGCTTAACTGTGGGTGAATCCAGAGAAGAAACGAACACAGTTTTGCCTTAACTGCTGAATCGCGAATGTATCCACAAAGTTTGAAAAAATCCATATCAGTAGCCGTTTCCTGCACCTACATATGCAGTAGGTTAAAAAGAAGTTCGCCGAAGACATTCTACACACACTTTACCGATTATTTCTACCCTAGGGGGGAGTATTTAGGCGCTTTCTAGGTCTTCCTCATAACAGCTGTGAAATCTGCGCTGTTTTTCACCTACCTGATGTCTTCCATTCTTTCTACGTGGCCAACCATCCCGAAACACACAACTATCCTCCCACTACTATGTATCTCCACATTCTTCAAATTTCACATAATATTAAACTCCATCTCAACATTTTCTACGTTTTTCTTTCATTTACTAATGCCATTCGCACTTCATTTCCATTAATCCCTTCATACGTTCAAATTTTGGTTTCCACATACGCTCAGTCTTTTGTTAATGTTTTGCACATGCGCTGTTAGTTCTCTTGCTTCAACCATTTTGTGATTCTCCTCTTTTCTTATCTTGCCATCAGCCTTAAAATCACTTCCAGATGCTATAAAAGTCAGCTGCTTTCACTCTTTGATAGCAACATTCATTGGTCCATCTACTTGGTTCCCATATACTCTCGCGTTTTTCTTTTTGTGAGCACTTATGATAAATTCTTTTACTACTCCTTTTAGTTTCCCTTCATCTCTATCACCTATATAAAAATGAAAAATTATTCCTCTCACTCGATCCTTTGGAATTGTTCCCTTACCCAGACACACCTTACACACCCCTGTCATCCTCTGAATCACACTGTAATTACCTTACTGCAGCATCTTACTTGTTATCCCATGAACTCCTGCTGTGTATCCATTCTTCAACCTCTTTATTTCCTTCCTTACTTCTTCACTGTTCACCTTCACAGGCATTCTCAAACCTACCATTCACTCGTATATCATTCAACCCTGTCTTTCGTTTATCATCCACTTTCAGTAAATCTTCAAAATTGCCGCTCCACTGACCCCTTACTGTATTCATTGTCTACAGAATCTCACTTTGCATAATTTGTTCACAAAATCATTTGCTCATATCTTTTTTTTCTTTTTACTTACCTTTAGAACAACTTATCTTCCCGAGTGTTCATGCTCTTCTTCACCAATGTATTTTCATATCTTGCCCTCTTCTTTTCTTTCATTCGCATTCTTCTGGACCAACCTAACCGTTATCTGTCATGCAGCTTCACCTCAGAGCTTTTTTTTGTTTTGTTTTGTTTTGATAAACATCCCTTTTCTCATCCCCTGCTAACCTCAGAGACTCCCTGCTGACTTATCACCACACCCTGAATTTTATTTTTATGTATTCCTTGTCATCTCCTTCCATATCTCATGTCTTTAACCCTTGTCCAGTTTTCATAAATTTTTCCCTTATGTTTCATCTCACTTCCATTTTATCAGGTTCAGTTTATTATATTATATTTACTGCGACATTGTCAATCCTTCTCTCCTACTAAATCTTTTAGTTATAACAACTTTTACTTCAACAAAATTATGGTTAAGTATACCTTCAGCCACGGATGTACCTGCATCCATTTCTTTTCTCAGCGATAGTGGGCATTAAGTTGTACTTTCATCTACCCTGTATTTGCAGTCTAACAGATTCTATACCTCACCATATTTTGCCTTTTACCAAGAATAATTATGCTTCTTACTCTGATGGGTACGGAATGTCTTGATGGAGGAGATGTTCCAGAGAAATGAAGAGAAGATAAATTGTTCCATAAAAACGATAGAGGCTGTTGTAAAAACTACAGGGGTACGACACTGTATGCTAAGGATGTGGTAGGGAAGGTGCAAAGGAGGAGTTTGATTGAGAAAGTAAGTGTAAAAGTGTATCTGAGGCAAAGGTGTGTTATTTCTTCACGGCTGTTATATGTTTTACTGAAGAAAGCGACACAAAAGTCATATATATAAAAAATTAGATGTGATGCGAGAAGGAGTCTTAAACGGAATGTTGACATTCATGTTTGCAATTGAAGTATTCATTGGGGATAGTGAAGAGCATTGGAAGACTTTATGAGACGTAGATATGAACCAGTAAGTTATAACAATGAATATGGAGGAATGGAAGCATTTGGTTTTTATAGGTACTTTTAGGGGGTGAATATAATGGATAATGGTACTGTGAGAGAAAAGTTCAGTCAAAGAATAGACGTCACGAAGGAAGGCGTTCGGGCCTTGTAAAAGATTGGAGAATTGTTAAGCTAGCTCTCCGATGAAGCGGAGAATTAATGGATCATGAATGTAAATAAAAACAAATGTTGTATTGAGCTGTGATCGTAGTATATATAGTATATAGCTCAAGAATTGAAGGGGTAAAGCGTGTGATTGCTGTATATAAATGTAAAAGTGAAAAAAACTGTTATTATAGATGCAAGGTTAGGTCAATATTTTGAGACGTTTCGGTCACTTGGAATGAGGGAGTAACTACTGTATAGCTTGGTGAAACGGGTCTATTTCGGAAGTGTTAGGAGGAAGGAGGAGAGGAAGACCGAGAAAGAGCCGGACAGATAGCAGCATGAAAGAGGAGGCATTGGAAAGGAAGACCCTTAAAATCCTAAGAGGCAGGAGGCTACGTGCAAGAAGGTGAGTGGCGCATTGCATGTGTAAGGTTTCTTTGCGCTTCTGGTGAGTCATCTGTGTAGGTGTAGTGTGAGTCGTCTGTGTAGGTGTATGAAGCATCTCGTGTTGTGAGGGTTTATGTTTGTGCCTCCAAGGCACATCCATGATTCAGCAGTTTTGAAGTGAGGTATGAATTTGGCAGCAACCATTGATATGTTTTTCTCTACCTCTTATTCTTGAATATATGTATATGTATGTGAATATATATATTATATATATAATATATATATATATATATATATATATATAATTACTTACGTATTTTTTCTCAACACAAATACGTTGTCGTGAATAATTCTAGTCTAGTGCATCGGGATTAACTAGACTTCCAGTTTTATAAAAAAAAAAATGGCATTCCTTGATAAGTTTGCAGAATGGAAGAAATATCTGTGAAATTTCTGGCAAAGTCACATTGTTAACTTCAGTTGTTAACTTCAGTATTGTTTTTGGTGTGGGGAAGGAGCTCATGTCATTTTGGAAACAAGTATTTAAAAAGATTTTTAAAATTTATTATTTTTTTTTTAGATACCGTGAGCATTTCTAATCCATAATGCGGAATGCACTGAAAATAAATTTAAACGGCCTGACATCCCCCATAGATTTAAGTTATTCCTGTTATGTTTTATCCTGTCGTTGATTTATTGTTGTGACGCCATTTCTAGCAACCATAAATACAGGATTTGGATTTACTATCCAGTTAAAATGCCATTTCAAACTTTTTTTTTTTTAAATACTTTACATTCATAGATTTGACTCTTTTCAAGCTGAAAGACAGGAAATGTTTCATAGTCATTTCATACATAGGTATGCAACCTCTAGCAGTTTGTACCTCAGCAAATGAAAGCTGCAAGGAGAGAATGAAAAAACTATTAATCATAAGTCGGCAATCTTTATTGAAAATCTAAAATACAGATGAAAATCAAACAATGAAAAAACTTCTCTGAACGTGTTGAACAAAACCGTGACAACGCTGATAGCATGTTGAATGATAATTATAATAATAATAATCTCGAAAGCAGAAAGATACACACTTGGCGTCTATCGGAGGCCCCAAGAGACCTTGGCTGTGAGAGTGAGGACCAGGCAATTATCACAATCCGTCAAGTCAACAACACATAGACTAACATCATCATCATCATCATCATCATCATAGTCATGTCCACCACTACCGTCATCATCATCATCATCATCATTATATTCTCACCCTCCATTTTAACTAATCTCAAGCTACGACTGATGAGGTTCTATTTATACAATGTTGAAATGATCACAAACTCATTGTCTCTCACTGACAAATCCTTCGACTTTCCGTTTCTCTTCCACCGTCCCGTCACGATGCGTGAACCGCCAAGAAATACCAAGTAATGTATTTTTTGTTTATCTTCGGCACCGCCCTTTTATATTTGACGAAGAGGGCTCGCTGAGACCTTCCCGAGGAGGCGTTTCCTACCGATAGTTTGGGACCACCTCGAAATTCTTTCAAGGAGAAGAGAGGGGGAAGAGAAGGGGGCGGGGTGGGGTTACGTAGGTCTTTTTTGGGGTTCAGAGGTTTTAGTTAAACAGATAACTTGCACGAGTTTTTTTTTTTTCGTTTTTACTTTATTTTCTCTCTCTGTCGGTAGAGAACGCGGCTGCCTCAAGGTCCTCAGAATATCAGAAGTCCCTTTCCGTCTTTGAGCATTTGGGCGGAAATTATTATTTTATATATATATAGATATATATTTTACTACTTTTAAAAGTCATTTCTCGCTAGTATGGAACTCACCTCACAGCAAGATCTTTGGTTATTTGAAATAGGACTAAAAAATTGTATGTATTTATATATTTACATATTGTTCTTTAAAGCAATATTTCAGGAGAATCACTTTGTATATATTAGTTTTTCAGAAATTTTGTTGTGGGTGTATAAAGGGTTGATAACAGATCTGAGACAATATGTTACACCATGAAGTACATAAAAAACAAGATTTTTTTTATAGGATGAATGAGACTTTTTAATATTACTTTTTGTGAGGTATATTGCAAAAAACAATGCAATTTCTTCCGTCTGATTTTGGGCTAATGATGGATTTATCCTCATGTTGACTGGCGTTATTCACACTCAATAATAACAAGAAAAATACACGCAGCTCATTCATAATGACCGAGCACCGAATGAAAATTTTCGCGTCACATATTTGCGAACAGACCCAGAAGGGCAGAGTTGATGAAAAAGATTTATAATGGACAAGAAATGAAAGATTCCTGGGACAACTGCTATTCTATTCCTTGCCTATTCATTTTGAACAAGAAGTGCACATCTCAGAGGCTTCCCCATTATGAATAAGAGCAGGTGTATTCAGTACAGTTTTTCTTCATGATCTGAGATAACAAACAAATCCAGGAGACGCGCGCCCCAGCACGGTCATCGAACAAGCACCCTCTCGAGTCCTACTGAGATGGTGAATGGGTAGCTAAACAGGTGTTCTCTTGCTTACGCACCCTGCTAAATTGTCCCTTGATTGTTTCATAACTGATTCGTACCCAGACGCTCCGTCGTAATCGAACCACGAAGGTGTGACTGTAGAAAGTCAATGCGTGCACGACCAGAATCCTCTTGGTGTCTTAGAAAAGTACTCTGTCAAACTCGTACCAAGGTATTCGACGAGCGGCGCACGCCAAACCCGCCCCTGGCCCTCGGGTGTTCGAGAGCCGTGATCGATCGCTTCAGATTAGGAACTCGATGACCTGCAGAAGAGGAAATCACTTCTCGCGATGGGTCAAAGCAGGGCAGGAATACTTTTGGTCGTGCGCAGAAGAACCACAGTGCAAGGCCACTATCGACACCAGAGTAAGAACCGTCTGTCCACCAGACACAAAAATCTCTCTCTCTCAGTACGATGCGGAGAACAATACGAACGCAATTTGCATGGCGGTGCGTGCGTGTGTGGGGAACGCCGTCCCCTGGCTTCAACAGATGGGATGAGAAGAATGCTTGCATGTCTGTGACTTGGAAGAAAATCAACGCGAAGAGGAAAGAGCGAGCTGCGATCAATGTATAGACTGTTCTTCACCAATTCCACGTTTGACCGAATGACGTTGCCGCGGAGGAAAACCTCAAAATATAGACGAGAGGAAGAAAACGCATGGAGTGAAAACCATCGCTCGAATTTCGCAAACTTTTCTAACCGATTGTGTTGAATTCAATTAACCATTTTTTCCCCCTTTATTTCGTGTGCTAAGTGACAACCAGGAAGTCCGGGGACTCAGAACGAAGGGGCGGATGAGCTGAGGGGATTTGGACCTAACCCAAAGGAACAGTGTGGAAGAGACAGGCAGGTACAGAGAGAGGAATTAAAAGGATATATATATATATATATATATATATATATATATATATATATATATATATATATATATATATATATATATATATATTCAAACATTCTCGAAATGAGTGAAAGAAAGCCGATACTATTCAACAAGAGATAAGCAAAGAAAGCTTGAAGCCAAACCAGATGATGATTTAAGTAAAAATGACGTTGTTCCTAGAAGCCTCTTATTTGTATTTCAGTAGTGTTTCGCACAAGTATGGTTTGGGAAGCAATAGGCCTGCAATTGAATGAAGAGATAGACAGACAGACAGACAGATAGGTAGATAGATTGATAAGGCAAGTCGATATATTATCATCACTTGCCTCATCCAGTACTGTGAGAAGAAAAATGGCTGACAATAACAGAAAACTTGTTCTTGTGTTACACAGGAGAAAACAGCAACGTCTGCACATGGTTTGAGTGACGCAATAAAGGTCTTCCTCTCTCTAGAACAACAGAGGCAGGGCAAGAGGATAGACGCAAGACGGAAAGATCAGATAATAGATAGACAGAGAGAGAGAGAGAGAGAGAGAGAGACAGATAGAACGATACGTAGAGAACCGATTGAAGAAGGGGAGGTGAAACAAGAGGAAGTGGAAGAGTGAGAGGCCACAAAAAGAAAAAAAAAAAATGAATCTTTAACCACCATATTTAATTGAAGTGTTTCCTGCCACTGCCCAAGATATGCGATAACTAGAAAATTCTACACGATAGAAAGCACCCTTTTAGAAGCCAAACTAATATGATAATAACAATGTTCAATCAATGTATATGATAGGTTGGTGAGCTCTCATTAACTAGATTAATCGTTAACTAATACTAATTAACAGTAGCAATTATACCCCCATATATCCCTTTTACGTACAGGATTGTCAAGATGGCCCTGTACCATTCCTCGGTGGGATCATCGCTCTCGCAGAAGGCGCTCGCCTAAAACGGGCGCCCCTCCCAAAAAAAAAAGAAGAAGAAGAAGGCGCCTGCGTGCCTGCCGAGAGGAACGGGGAATAGACTAGGGCCGTTTCGGATAAAGCGTGGGTTACCGTTAGGTCGTAAAGACGATATATAATTAACTTATAAGGTCGAAGAGTATTACATATACAGCTAACCAGGACACCCCCTGCCTCTCTCTCTACACTTTCATGATACAATAACGCACAATAATCATAAGGATTCCCAGAACTGTCGCAATGATCGTCATCACGTGAATTGCAATAATGACAGCAATAATCATCATTCATAATAACAACAACATCAACATCAGTGACACAGCCAATCTCTTCTTATACAATTTATATGAGTCATCATTGTTTTGGCGTAGCTGATATCATCAGATTTCCAATTTTTTTTTTTTTTTTTTTTTTTTTGTAGACATAGCTGATATCATTCGCTCCTTGGCCAGCTGGTTGACCTGCGTAGGGGATGATCCACGTGTCCTATACAAAGGAGAGAGAGAGAGATACCGTGAAGAAGGAAGTTTGTGCCTCGACTTCAGAACACTCTCTCGAACCATCAGAATCACTATCACAGCTGCGGTGACGTTTTTTTTTTTTTTTTTTTTAACTTTTTACATATATTCATTTTTTTTAAATGCGCCAATCGCATGGCATAAAAAGATTACTAACACCCGTTTACAATAGACTTCTTTTTTATTTATTTTATTTTTTACAAACACCGCTCTAGAATGACACAGTCTTTTTGTCTTTTTTATTTTCTCCACTTATAAACACTAGTGTTCTTCTCTATGTAAAACGGTAAAAAGTGTAGTATTATTATTATTAATATTATTCCTACGAGATACAATGAATAACTGCTGCCAATCCCAGCACCTGTCTCTTGGTTTTGGCCGGGCAGTTTCGGGATTCTTAGTAGTACTAACATTCACTTTTTTTTTTCTTATAAAATTCACAAAAACAAAACAAGGTATATTTATATATCTTCATTATCATCATCATCATCGTCATTTCCCCCCTCTCTTGACGTCTCGCTGATTTCCTGTGCTCCATCTTTCACTGACCAGGATGCCACGACAACAACACACAGACGTATATAAGGCAACCACGCCGCAAATACTGGGTAGCACTCACTCGTTTTCACCTTTCCTTTTTAACTGTGTAAGTCAACCAAAAAAAAAAAAAAAAAAAACACTGGTAATTAGAAAATTTTCGCCCCCCCAAGAAAAAACTGTCTCGTGTCAGCTTCGATAAAAAATATCTCTTCAAGTTCTGTTATTATCTGTTAATATAGGTCATTATCCAGTTTTTTTTTCTTCTTCTTCTCCCTTATTACATGTTGTTCGACATTTTCTCACCGGCTTCAGAATTTTCTTCGTCCTTTGCACAGGGGATTGCAGCTGCTTTTGATATTTATTTTCCCCCACCATTTTCTGTTATTGTTTGTGCTGAATATTCAACTTTTCTCACACAACGTCAACAATTTTTTACATCATTTTTGAGATGAACACTGCGAATGGGCAAACGTAACTGTCACTCGTCGAAGCGATTTGAATACTCTCAGTAGATTAAAGATTAACAACATTTTTTTTGGATTATGAATCATAAACACATTTGAGGGGGGCGGGGGGCGCGGGGGGGAATCCCTCAAGTCTACCCAGAAGTGATTGAAACGATGAGGAGGAGGAAAGGCGTAAGCACAAAGGCATTGAGAGCTGCATTTCCGAATATCAATAAGAACAAGAAGATCAACAACCAGTTTTCTTGCCTCTGGCAACTCATAACAAATCATGGATCTCACTTTTTCCAGCAATGTTAAAATGTAAGTGATATTTATCCTTAAACAATCATAATAAAGATGTTGGTGATCTATATGTATAGATAACAATCGTAGAGATTATAATCAATCTGATAATATCAATAATAATAATAACAATAATGAACATATGCATAATGATAAACTGCAAACAATTTCAATCGAGTTACGGCGCCAGTGTCGTCGACATTACCAGTCCCGATTTTTTTTCCACCTGGTGGGATTAACCGTAGATGCACTCAACAACAACAGCAGTGTCTCTCTGAGACTCATTCATTCGCCCCCCTCACGGTATGAGGGGGACTCTGCTTCCCTCATTCAAAAGGAGGAGGAGGAGGAGGTGGTGGAGGAGAAGGAACAGGAATAGGAATTGGAGGAGGAGGAGGAGGAGGAGAAAGAGATTCATCCCATTTCCAGACGAGGCCGAGTGACAATCGATGAAGGATAAGAAATTCCTATTCAATAAATTGATTTTTTTTTTCTTACCTGGCAGTACAGAAAGACATGATACCGTCCAGCTATCGAAAGTGTATGCCTCCCCTTATATATGTATATATATATATTTTTTTTAAACTTGGCAAAAGCAACCAACCTCCCCTAAATACGTTTATTCTCTTTTATGAAAGCTAGTTCATTTATATTAATATATTTATATTTATATATATATATGTATATGTGATAGGTAAAAACAAAACAAAAAAATGTCCAGATATACCTAACAACAACTTGGCTTGATCACTAAGCTAGCAACAAGATCGTCATCGTCATTCTTCAAAGGGACCCTTAATAAGTATATAGGAAAATGAAAGCGAGTTACCCGTATGTACAGCGACAAATGATAAAAGCGCCAAGAGAGATAATAATTCTCGTTCAATTACGCCAGACAGAAAATACGGGAGATGCGGGGATCGAACTGAGGTTCTAATACGTTTTGTGGAGTACTTGATTCTCTCTCTCATCTAAAATGGTATAAATATGTATACATTTGGCTATACATGTAATCAAAAGTCATATTATTATTTATTATTATTATTATTTTTTTGTTATGGAATATCAGGCTACTGTTTACAAAGCAAACGGAATGAGGGTCTAACTTTGAGATGCATTTTTTTTTCTTTTATTAATCCCCGTGTCCTCCTTGACGCCCCATGTAATCTCCAACCTCCAGTTCAAGTGCGACACTGTCGAGTGGCAGAGAGAAGCCACGTGAAACAGATTACGGAGAGAGAGAGAGAGACCGAGAGAGAGAAAGAGAGAGAGAGAGAGAAGAAAGGGAGAGCGAGAGAGAATCATATGGAAGCCACTTATCTCGAGAAGAAGTTGGGAATGTTTGTTCTGGAATCTCAAACTTGAGATGTGACGGTGGTGAGAGAAGTCTGGAATTCATTCCTGTCTGTGGGAGTTCGGAGCTTGTGTTGTGGATGATTTGATTTGAGAAAGACCCTTTTTTTTTTTTATATTCAGGACTGCATACTATCTTGCAAAGGGAATGGAATGGATTACCGTATCGGTAGGGACTCGTCATACACGCGTGCTGGATAATTCAGCGGAGGCCGGGCGGAAAAATGACTGAAAAGAACGCCGCTGGAAATAACTGAGGCTCAAAAAAGGACGAAGCGTTTTCTCCCCGCTGGATGTAGCCTCTACAGTGTCACAGGAGACTTTCGGTGCCCGGCGCCTTGTGGGTGGTTTTCTCTCTTTGTCCCGTAGGAATTATGAGCTGTCTTGAATCGCCCCATCTCCTCAGCACTACTAGAGAGAGAGAGAGAGAGAGAGAGAGAGAGAGAGAGAGAGAGAGAGAGAGAGAGAGAGAGAGAATGTTTTCTAGAAATGAGCAGCGACTACGGTACGGCGTGAAAAGGTTGAAATAGATGCATGTTATTTTAATATATATTAATAAATATTTATATATCTATCAGCAAGTCTCTCTCTGTATTTATATCTTGCTATGCAACAATATATTTGTTTGATTTTGATATCGAGTATTCTCGTCATTCATGTATTTGTGAGGAGCTGGGTTTTTCTGAAGAGGTTTAGAATCAATTCTGATATCGATGTCTGTTACCCATGTATATATATATATATATATATATATATATATATATATATATATATATATATATATATATATATATATATATATATATATATATATATATATTGAGCTCACATACATTCTTTGCATCAGAATGATTCTTACTTAAATGCAGTGTAGTGAATTATGAATGAATGGATAAACTATATTATTTGAATTTCTTTTGTGTGTGTGTGTTAGGGACTGTATTTTGTTTTATTTCGATTTTTATTTCTCGAGTGACATAGAGTACGGGAGAGGCGATTTCTTCGTTCCCTTCCACCATTTTTTTTTTTGCATGACACGTACACTACAAGTACGTATCCGGATTATACACCCGATGTTCCATTTCTCTCGCGTTGTGTCTTCAACGGGGGTTCGCTTCGGGCCGACGAAGGAGATTTGTAAGCTACAATAATATATCGATAATATAATTATACTTAATGCATCTTTGATGAAGATTTTCGATTACTTTGGCAACAGAAATGAGCTACTTAATAGATTCCTATACTCATGTCCTTCATGAATCATAAATAAAAAAACCTATGTACACACTGATATATTTTATGTATATCTATATACTTGAATGTTGGGGAGCGCGCGGGGATTTAAAGGGGGGGGGGTTTGCGAAGTTGCGTGCGTGTGTGGGTGGAGAAGACGGAGAGGCGGGTGGATATTGATAGAGAGAGAGAGAGAGAGAGAGAGAGAAGAGAGAGAGAGAGAGAGAGAGAGAGAGAGAGAGAATTACAGAGAGAGTGAGAGACAGTTGAGAGGTGTGTGAGAGAGAGACCTTCCCACACAAGGAATATTTGTAGTTCGTTGACATGATCACCCCATATACCCCCCACACCGTTCGTACCCACTCCCAGATCTCTCCCTCCCCCACACCCATACCATCCACAACAACTTCGAGATTATTGCATGGGAGACTCTTAATCGAGACTTACATAGTTCAAGAGAAAGGAGGGTCGTACGTTGCCGCGTGTGTACACGTATGCACGTACCTCGATGCACATAGCGGCATACACACACGAATACATACGTATACGTACACTCACACGTATACACACATATACGCATACAAACGTACACACACAGCGTGTATACCCATATGTGTGTATCATACGAATTATTCAATGATGCTTACAATACACTGACTCAATGAGCAAAGGGAATTAGCCCCCCTGTACGTGGCGTAATCAGCCGGAGCAACATTATGGCGCACAACTCACGTATTTGAAGTCATAGTAATAGTGTCTATACGGTATATAAAATCAGAACTCAGAGGCGCCTACTAAAAGTCCATTCTTTCAAACGATTTCTTATCAGTTTGTATTTTGTGGGAGGCGACATTTTTTTTTCTCGCCTGCGAAGAGACGCCGCCATTCGCTTGCCTAAGAACGACAACAGTGACCGCTTTCTCGCGCGCTCAAGCACCACCTCTACGAGAAGCCCTCCTCCGGATACAGAAATCTATTTTTGTTTTCTTTCTTTTCTCTAGAAATCTCTTTTTTTTTCTTTTTTCTTCCGAGAGCGTTTTTGAACGTCTTCATCGTCGATGCTGCGGTTTCACGGACAGCCACTCCGACTGCCCGTTCTGAATCCGACGGGAGTCATCAGCCACAGTCCTCCCCCCAATTCGAGTTTCCCGACAAAAAAAGAGCTCCTTTCGCTGCCGCAGCCGTGTTCACACTCGCACTCCCGGCAGCGGCGACACACCAGGTTTGCGCCGTCGGCAGCAGTTACGTCTTTTGAGGAGGTGCGTCCGCTGCCCCTAGGCCATCATCATCATCATCATCCATGGCCCTTCTTCTCTGAAAAATGGTTTTGACGGCGCGAGGCGAGAGAGGCCTCCCTTCCGAGGTCCACGACCACTCGAGAACGAATCGTTGCAGAATCGCCACAAATAAACAAGGAGATGCCGACTTCCCGGTCCTTCAACCAAGCTGCGGTGAGAGGGAAAAGCCCAAGAGTCGTGGGCGCGTGTAGTATGTGTTTTGGCTGACACCCCTGTGTCCCAATGACCGTGCCCCAGGGTCAGTGAGGCCCACTGTTGATCGGCGAGAAGGCGGCGGCAGTATTGGAGACAGAAGGCGGCAGCGCGGAATGGGCGTCGTGCCACCTCCGTGACACAAGAGTTCGTGATGAGCAAAGGCTGCCTCATGGCACTGAAGTGATGACGGGATGATGAAAAACGGTGATGAAAACGATGATGTCACACTGTCGCTCGTTAGGCCGGGGGCGGGGGAGAAGATGGGGGGGGGGGGCTCGGGAGTATAGCCGGGCCTTTGGCACTTATGGAAGCATCGTGACCAGAACAAGTATTATTTATTATTATTAATTATTGTTACCATTATTATTAGAATTATTATTATTTATTATTATTATTCTATATTTTGGGGGGGTTGCCAGCCCCTTTCGCCCCTTTTCCCGTAGATGAAGAAGAGAAGAAGAGGCGTCAGTCGGGCGTGATATTTGTTTTTCTTCAGAGCGGAAGGGGCGGAACATCCGAAAGCCAGATGACGGAAACACCTGCAGCCTGAGAGCCACAAATATTTTACACTGGTGCCACTTCCGGGAACTGCGCGAGGAAATGCCCTCATAAGGTCATGTGCTGTAGATGGCTCCAGCGTAGGGGTCATCTGGCCTTCTGGTTATGGGACTATGATATGCGGGGCAGATAGGAGCACTGCGATGGTGGCGGTGATGGTGAACAGAGTGAACACGATCAAGCACAGTCGATCGACCACCATGGCCGCGAATTTCCAGTCGTTGGCGATCTGCAAAGAGACACAGGGCGTGGATATGTAATGCTATTCTCGTCAAGTGCAATGCTTGGGGGTTGGGGTTTGGGATGGTTAAGTTATTGGAGGGATTTTTGTGCAAAAATAGAGTGGCGAAATTATGATAAACAAACTAAATACCTAGAAACAATTAGAAAACAAATATCACGTATAGAAATACGGTACATGTAACGGAAGAACATGGGCGCATCATGTAAGTATTAAAAAGCTTACACTAGAAATTTCGAAGAATTACGAAACAAATTTATTCCTGAAAAAAATGTATGTATACGTGATGATACGCCCGGAACAATAAAAAAAATGTCGATTTATCAGCGTAGATATAAATTTCAACAAAAAACCAGAAATGATGCAAAGTAGTGAACTTGTGTACACATTCATGAAAAATTTTTAAAGTAGATAAATATGCAAAGAATAATGTTTGGTTCTAAATCACGAAAAGATAAAAACGATGATTATACGAAAAAAGTTACAGCCACGAAGGAAAGAGTGAAGCATTGAGATGCTAAGTACTTTCGTCTTATTACCAAGACATGCTGTGACCATGTCTTGGTAACAAGACGGAAGTCCTTAGTATCTCAGTTGTTTCACTCTTAACTTCTGTGCTGTAACTTTGTTTGTGAAGAATAATGTCATAAGTGAACCATGGAATTACACGAGTTATCTTCTCCGGGCGGAAAGCTCTTCAAAGACGACATTAAAGAACCGTGAAATAAACAATGTATAATTCGGTAAAAAAAATTTTTGCAACGTGTATTTCCGAAGGCCCGGAAGTGGAAAATTCGAGTGGCCGAAAGTTGAAGGGCCGATGTAACCAATTGTAGTATTCAGTTTTATTCTACCGTTTTGTGGCTGAGTCGGTTTTTCGTGTATTTAATTTTATTTGACATTTTGTGACTGAGTCGGCTTTTCATGCTCGCTAAATATCTTCTATGAAATTTCCAAGATTCCACTGATATTTGATTCAGTTTAATTAGTTAATGTTTGGTGACACGTTATACATACATACATACATACATACACACACATATACACATACATATATATATGGTTACGTATATTTTTTTTTGAAGGCTTTTGGAATGAGGTTGCAGGCCCCATTCCCATATCCACAAAATGGGTGTGACTGATTGATTATCCACCATACACTTAAATATATATATATATATATATATATATATATATATATATATATATATATATATATATATATATATATATATATATATATATATATATATTTAAGTGTATGGTGGTTAAGCAATCAGTCACACCTACAATGGATATGGGAATGGTGCCTGCAACCTCATTCCAAAAAAGCCCTCAAAAAAATATATATTATATATATATATATATATATATATATATATATATATATATATATATATATATATATATATATATATATAAACTTGTGTT
Source organism: Macrobrachium rosenbergii (assembly GCF_040412425.1). Taxonomy (NCBI): domain Eukaryota; kingdom Metazoa; phylum Arthropoda; class Malacostraca; order Decapoda; family Palaemonidae; genus Macrobrachium; species Macrobrachium rosenbergii. The sequence goes on along the minus strand of NC_089753.1, from coordinate 33,686,285 downwards.
GAGATGTTATTTTTGTTATTTTATTAATGCTCTGCTTATTACGAATATATAAGCCGAACTTGCTCGTTGTTCAAGAGTGAAGAACTGCAATGTAATAATAAATAATGTTGCAGAGTTATAGGACGCACAGTGTTCAGTGGTTTTACGATGGAAACCTTGACTCACATTACCGATGTAAAGTAAATTTGTAAGCTCACTTCAGGCCAAAAGCAAACTTATAGGAAATATTGACTTGATAAAAAAAATCCGCTGTGTGTTCACATAGTCTCTGCTGCACTCAGGCCTGTCGACTTATTCACAAGCGATGGCCGTCAGTTTGGAAGAAGGACAGTGTCAACCCTTCGCGCTGCCGAGCCGACCAAGTTGCTCCCCGTAACCAGTCACTCTCTCGGCCCATTCATTCTCCCACACGCCCACGGACACCTCAGCGACTTACCTCTTCATCATCGTCATCCTTCCTCATCTTATCGGTGATAACCCTGATCTCCTTCAGGATCAGATTGAGTTCTCTGGTGCACGAAGACATACAAGTATGGACTAGGTGGGTGTCGTCTACCGAGTGGCCCCCGTGTGGAACCCGCATGAACCCGGCGGTGTTGTTGGTGGTGTGGGTGTGGGGTAGAGTGTGGGCACGGAAGTCGTCATCAATGTCGAGCACGTTTGCTAGTAGGGATCTCGACGAACGTTCCTGCAACATCAATGGCGATTAATGAGCTTGGACCGAAACTGGTTCGGTCCTTCGGTGTCGTCTGCCGTAGAGTGAAGGAAGGGGGAGAAGGGAGAGATTGGGCGGAGAAGAAGAGAGAGAAAACTTTATGTAAAAATATGGAAACGAAAGTAGGAGACTCATGTAGAATTGGTGATAGTCAAAAGAAGATCGAAGTTATAATGTTATCGATAAAAATTATAGTTTTCCTTTTTTAAAATTTTATTCCTTCATTAATTTTTTACGACATGGATTACAATTGGCAACCTTATTCAGAATGATTTACTTAATGACTTCCTTTGAATTTTATATTAACTTTTATGCAAAACAATACAATGTTTTTAGCTTAAAACTACTCCTTATGCTTAATGTATTATTCTTATATCCAAATAGAATTTTGAAGTTCACACAAGATTTTTATTCTCATTTTGAAACAGTGAAATTTTTAATATTAAATTATGAAATTTGAAATGCAAACTTATTTACGTTATTCGTTGCTTGATGATTTTATATAGATCTTAAAGGTTAAGGAAATTCTTGGTGAAAGTGACAACTAGAATTATAACCAGTGTTAGATTTCAGTCTGTCAAAAAAAAAAAAACATAGATTTAGATATGTAAACATTTTCATAAGCAGGTAATATAATAATAAACTGAGAGACTGTGTGGGGGTGGGGGTTAAATAAGGAGAGAAAAGAATGAATGCTAAACTGGTTTCTATAAAATGGAAAATCAGACAATGTGAAATAATTGCAAAAATAACTTCTGTGATTTACGAATAGAAAATTTTATACATGTGCTTAGTATCTCGTATATCGTATGTCTGTACATACGCTTGGTATACACACATACATACAGATATCCCCACATACGCATCTATGTATAAAAGAATCTAGCGTAAAAAGGCCCGTATCCTTAATAAAATAAATTTCATGCTCCAATGATTATATATTTACTTGAGAGAGACGGGGGTCGATTTTAAAGTGTACTTTGTTGCAATCGACTGCTATATATATATATAGGAATAATAAAGAAGAAAATGAGCCCACGACAGACAGGGACTAAGAGAGCGTATTTTGTGATGGCCTTCCAGTATTTGGTCACACCTGCGCATGCGCGCGCATTGAGAACGCTTAGGAGGAGAGATTCTTGCTTAATGAAAACACGCAGACGTGTCACTTGACCTTACAGGTATAGCCTTTGCAGTGTGTCGTGTCCGGAACGTGTCCCACTCGCACGGGGGCGCGTTCCATTCAACGTCATTCTCAGCAAGTGTGATCAAATATTCGACTGAAGCTCAACAAAAGACGCGTACACCCAGTTCTTGACCATTCTTTACCACGACAAGAACGTACGATGCAAGAGATAGGTGGGAGAGATGTGTGTGTTCGAGAGAGAGAGAGAGAGAGAGTATGAAGAAGTCTGAGAAAGAGTGCATGGAAACAAACGTGATCAACACTTGTTCCGAAGAGAGAGAGAGAGAGAGAGAGAGAGAGAGAGAGAGAGAGAGAGAGAGAGAGAGAGAGAGATAATATATTGAATATAATTAAAAAAGAAAAAAATGTGTCGGTGCCTTCCTGTTTAAATTAGAGCATTGCAATGCAATATCCATGGGTCATGACAAAAATGTTGCTAGGTGGTAGTTGCAAAGGAACATGAGAAAGGTAGTTAATTTTTTGGATCAGAAGTGACTCTTTCATTGGTAATCAGCGTATTGTGTGGCGAAGACAAAGAACAATAACAACAACAGTTCATTCTACGTGGCAAAGATGATCGCTAAGGTCAGATCAGTCAATCTCCAGGACTACAGGTCATGCAAAACTAGATGAACTCTAAACACCTATGTACTAAGAAACAAAGTCCTGTGCTAAACAGGCTAAAGTAATAGTATGGATAGTTTGCCATTTGCCTATTGTATACCAACTTACCCGTTCAAGATACACATTTTGCTATCTGGCGTAACACGTCTTGGCCACTTTAGGTAAATAATTGAAGGGAATAAATATTTATGCGAATGGTCTGAGTTAATGGAAGCGTTACAGGAAGGGAGGGAGGGATCTAGGTCGATTGGGTGCTTAGGGAAAAAAAATATAAAAATAAAACTTTACAGAAGGAAAATTTCGATAAATGGGAAGATATTTGGCAAAATTAGAACGGTAAAAAAAAATTAAGGTGGAAGATTTCCGTTAAAAGGGAGAAGCGATTTATGATTATTTTTAGATGATTTTAGAGATTTTATTTTAAAGGAAAAGTTATGGCTTTTTTATAGTTAGAGTTTTAATAGTTATGGTTTTATGTCAGTACAACAGTTATCTTCATTTTGATTACGTTATGTATGTAAATATATATATATATATATATATATATATATATATATATATATATATATATATATATATATTATATATATATATATATATATATATATATATATATATATATATATATATATATATATATATATATATATATATATATATATATATATATATATATATATATATATATATATATATATATATTATATATATTATATATATAAAATTTAATATATATATATATGTACATATATATTATATTTTATATATATATATATATATATATATATATATATATATATATATATATATATATATATATATATATATAATCCAACAGTTTGTTTTTGCTGTTTAGTTGGCTTAACCGAAGGTTTATATGTATAGCATGATACTGCAAAATCGTACAGTAATTGAGCTTGTATCCACACTTGCGATTACTGAAAGATTAAAAATGGCTTCTGTACTTACGTATGTACACACCGACATGCAGTACAAGTGCACACATTTTCTACGCACTTATTATGTCTGTACGTAAAGTGTTCAAGTTATATATTTTTCAAGTGATTTCAAGTGTGACATTCTGATGTATTGTGCATGTATTTTTAAAGTTTTATTAGATTGCATGTGGATGAGTAACCATTAAATGCCCAATTTATCTTCCCGTGATATCCGTTGTGGCTGTAATTATGACCTTTGCGGCAATGGGGGTGGGTTGTACTCAAATAAATAGCGTGGCTGTGTCATAACTCTCCGTTGTGTAATTATTATCGGTGTTTTTGGAATTTAATGATCGCTGGTATTGCCGCAGCGAATGTGCAGCAACGGCAGTATTATCTATAGGTACTGCTACTGCTAAAAGCTACTGCAAATACTGCTGCTAGTCTGTTGACTATCTGGAAAAGTTTACTGATAACAAGTTTTTACTTGGTATTTATAGTCCATTTAATGACAGCTTTAAACATCCTTTTGGTAAAGAGTTACTATCATTATTATTGATTTATTGACATTACTTTATGCCACCTTTGTATACATCATACCACGGATGTAGATGCTACTAATTTCTACAGCTAAACACTGATCTAAACTGGACTAATGTTACTCTTACAATCGGTAATAAGTACTTATTGGACTAAATCACCTTTCTTAAGGAATTCCAACTAGCATTATCAATGTTATTTAGGCTATAGCTTTGTTAAGCATTCTAATTCGTGTAGAAATTATGTGTAGACACTATCAAGCAGAGTACCCCGAATCTCTGTAAGGGTTCCTGACACATGAAGTGTCCGTTTTGCATTTTTCTGAGAGTCTAACTATTGAGTACACAGACATGTCTAAACATAGTTTAGTGAACACCACGCCTGCAGTATTATCCATAATGTATCCAGCAAGATTCCCGGGCTGTGTAAAGTAGTTGTAATAAAGATTTTTTAAGTTATACGCTGACATTCAAGTAGTAGACTGTCCTAAAATGGAAGACTGCAGTATCTGAAAAAAAAATACAAAACTGAGAAAAATGGTAGATACTGCAGTTTTCCCTTGCCTTACCACTGATTTTGCTGATACTGCAAATGAGACCCCCTAAATACTCGTGGAAAGCACTGAAGAATCATTCTGAAACTGCAGTAACTTGTGTATTAGTGTTTCTTGAGCCTAATAGGTGTCATATCTCAATTTCGAAAATTTTGCAGATACTGCAGTTTTACGTTTTAGGGCAGTAGAGTAGCTTGAAGTACCTGGACCTGTGTATCCAACAAAATTGCTTAAAAATGATATCCTGGAATCAATTACGGCCAGACGCTCAGTTTATATAAAGATAATTGTTTTATTTTTTGTAAATTTATATCTACACTAGCTTGGCTGAATGTCCAGGGTTTTTTTGCTTACATTTGTCCATATTGAAACGTTGCGCTTGTCTGTGACTTGGTCCATAGCTGTCAATTCTTAGAGCTACAGAATCAACCATTACCGATTTCTTTTGACAGAGAGATAGACTTTGTGCATCCGAATCTCTGTAATAATGACCAAATGACGATCTTCAGTACATTTTACGATTGCAAAGGTGCAGTGAAGCATTGATTTTGAAAAAGTGACTAACGCAAATAGTTTTTGAAAGTTGAAGAGACTAGATGCGTTTACACGTCGCGATGACAGCTTGAAATGGAAAGACCAGAATAATCAAGCGTAGAAGAAGCAAATATCCAAGAGTTATAAAAATCTTGAGGAACTGCAGAGTAGTGGAAAAGAGGAAGTATTATTCAGAGAAAAGAGACATCCATAAGAAAGAGAAAACTTTGTCCTCTGACGCTTGGAAAGCAATTACAAGGACATAACGAAAACACAGTGGAACTTTGCTTTGAGCCGAAGTGATCAAGTAGCACAATATCTCTCAAGAAAGATTTGTAGAGTAAACTGGGAAAGGGTTTGTTCACGATGAGAGGAAGGAGGCAGGGGTAACTGCTTGAATTGTAGAACTGTGAAGTAAGGTTGCAACTGTGAAAGGCATCGATGGTGTTCTGATACCCATGACACACACACATATATATGTATATGTTTGTATATATATATATATTATATATATATATATATATATATATATATATATATATATATATATATATATATATATATATATATATATATATATATATATATATGTGTGTGTGTGTGTGTGTGTGTGTGTGTGTGTGTAGAGAGGGAGAGAGAGAGAGAGAGAGAGAGAGAGAGAGAGAAAAGAGAGAGAGATGCATACAAGCAAACACTTAAGTCACTCTTTCCAGACAGCTTCCTGTCCTGCGGAATGTATACTGCAACTCACAAGCAACGTGGGAAGACAGCTATTGCAAAATACCACCAAGAAAACAAATGGTCCACTGTGATATGCGAGCCATTAATCTCTGGGATGGAATATAGCCTGAAGTTGCAACTGGAATTGAAAACTCATTCCAACAGGAAGAAGTGCAGAGAAAGGAGGCTCCAAGATTGAGGAGAATCTTCACGCTCGACCTTTTAGAACGCATAAGTTGGATGGAAATAACCTGGGCCAATTGAATACCCACGTATTATAGGAAGGCTCCTGAAAGACTGGAGTTCATCGAGAGACTCCTTACCAGTCTGTGGCCTCACGGAATTTGAGTTTCTACTGCTGATCCTGCTGAGACTGCGCAGTGAGAATGGTGAAATTCAGATGAATTCATATATGTGTATTGTGAATGCTTTTGAATTAAATGGCATAAGCTGATGATTTTTTTTTTTTTTTAGCCTAAGATTGACACCATATGTTGAATTGTTGTAGCTCTGTTTAATTGATATGAAAGTTCTTACGTTGGTATGTTTAAATACACACACATACAAATCTGATTTACATAGTTACTTAAATAGTAGTCTGCACATAGATATGGCTACAGTTTAGGTGGAGAGAATGATAATTTATTGAACTAAACGTCTATGTAATTCCCAGAGTTATACCGGGGATATACATCCCTCTCTTAATAACTACTTTTGTGTCTTGTAACTACTACAGCTACCACTGTTAACACTACAGTTTAATTTGACACCAACCTTGACTTTAGGAAACACTTATTTCTAACCCAATGATGATAATGATGATCAAGAAAATATTGCTTATCGTGCCAAATGGTCCTTGCAATCATATAGAACCTCTTTGTGTTATTAATGATAACTGTTCCTTTATTCCTGTAAATCTTATGACATGAAAATGAAGAAATTTGTATTAGTAATATCACGGTACAGTTAATTAAACTTTATGGTGGTAATGATGAAAATAATATATAACCTACTAGAATAAGTAGTATTTCCGGTTCCACATCGCATGTTGAAGAGTTTGACGGTATATGGATATCAGTGTCCCTAAAAGTCGGGAAGGAGAAAAAGTGAACCAGTAGTATGGGTGGTCATATTGATCAAGTTGGTGATCATTGTAAATTTAATAAAGTGGTCATTATATTTGCTTTCAAGTGCTCATTATATTTTCTTTACACTGTTTTGAAAGTTCAGTGCAGTGGACAGAGGAAATTTTTGAAGCTGATTGCTAAGAAAGGCGAGGGTTTAGAGGATTACCTGAATGCCGTTTGAAGGAAACTTAGAATCTGGAATCCTGGAATGGAAGACTAAACAGACACTGAAGTTTCCTGGCAAGTTCTTTATCCATATACTGCTGTGAGCATATTTAATATATATATATATATATATATATATATATATATATATATATATATATATATATATATATATATATATATGTATACATATGCATATATATATAAATATATATATATATATGTATATATATATATATAATTTATATATATATATATATATATATATATATATATATATATATATATATATATATATATATATATATATATATATTGTGTGTGTTTGTAGTATGATACAAGGTATATAATAAAAATGAGCATCTTGTAAATCCAGTTTGTGAGTTGACCTCAAGGGGAGTTGTGTTTTGGGTGCTCACTTTTGTTTGCAGTGATTTATAACTCCCTTAGAGATTAGGTAATTCTAAGTAAATTAGATATGAGCAATTTCACTAATTTTACTTTGCATGAACATAAAAATTCGCTGGTGGACAGTCAGAGTCAAAGTCCTTAATATAATTAGGTTAAATACAGGTCTTCTAGTCGGGAGACAGTAAGCAGTGCTACTTGGAAATTTAATTGAAATTTAATTTCCTTGCCTATGAAGTTTTCTGTGACTTAGGTCAGTAAGATAAGTGTCACAAAATCACATTTCCTGACATCTATTAGCGTCCTTTGGCCCAAATTTGCGCTAAGTAGCCTATGATTTTTCTGTATTGGTGCAGAATCGACGTCTGTTCTTTAATATGATATCAAGAGTGTTTGAACATATGCAGACATAGTTTTGATACTGGTGTAAGCCCAACTGGCTCACCGCTGGTCTAAAATGCCAGTTATGTTCTTGTATGGTACTGCCAAAGCGCGCCGTGTCCTACTGTGTACAGTACAATGCCTAGTGAAATTTGTGCAGATCCCTTGTAGGAGGAAATGCTCCTTTATTGACTAGGAAGTCTATTCATTTTAGGCTAACGCTAATCAGTTTTTAAAGCTTGGAAGCTATATGCCTAGTATTACTATTGCACGGACACAGAAAAAGTGCATAGATACTTTTGAATGCGCTTGCTTGAAGTAGAGATCAGAAGTGTGATCGCTGATATTTTTGTGGAGGAGAAGGGAGAAAGAGGTTGGGTAATGCAAAAGGTTTTTTTGGGTTGGATAAATGGTGTAGAGACAGAATTGTCGTGTCGCAGATTCTGGTCGAAACTGTAAACAGTATGGTAGAAAATGTCATTGGCATGATTTGCTAATAGTGAGAGTGTAATGTTGTGTCTTTTCCATGGCCTTTTTATATCTCTGTGGGGTGATGCTTAAGGTCAGAAAATAGTCAAATATATGTAGGTGCAAAGTTGTTGGATAGAAAAATGGTATCCAGAAGTGCAAGAGTAAATGGTTGATGGTTGCAGATGATACAAATAGTGAGGAAAAGCTGTAGAAACTACAGAAAGAGTTTGAAAGTTTTTCCAAGAAAAGAAGGTTAAGAGAAGATGTGAGCAAGAGTAAGGATAGAGGAAATGGAAACCAGGAATATGAAGCCACTAATGTCAGCTTGGACGAAGGAGGAGTGGAGACAGACTCTCGTGGTCATTTGAGAGTATGTGTACCAAATGACTAGAATGAGAGTAGAGGTGAATCTCATCAGAGGCAAAGCAAGGAGGGTAGAAGGGTGTGCATGCAAAAGACTAGGAAGCCACCTGGAGCACCTATGAAAGCCAAGATGGTAATGTATGAATGGATTGTTGAGCCAACTCTCCAATATTGAAGTGAAGTGTGAAAATATTAAAGTGGAGTGTGAAAGTTGGAACTAAAGAAAAAGGTGGGAAGATATCAAGAGTAACTGTTTGCTTAGTATATTAGAACTGAAAGGGCGAGAAGTGTGGAAATTTTAGAAGAGTGGTAAAACGGTTAGGGTAGGTGAAAGGATGGATTAGTGTTTTAAGAGGTTTGGTCACTGGGGAAAAGTGAAGGATGGTAGGTTGGTGAATAAGAGAGAATTATTTGGAGGTATTACTAAGAAGAGAAGAGAAAGACCCAGAAAGCACTGAATCGATAGAGTAATAAGGCATACTGGAAAAGAAGGGTTGTGATGTCCAGAAGTACAAGAGTGCTTGTCTGATACAGGTAAATGGTATAGTGTGTGTGTGTGTTTGGGGTTTCAACTCTCTGCTAATGAGCCTTCTGTGTAGGTGTAGGAAGAAGCCGATGTGAAAGCTTTATGCACCAGTGGTTCATTCATGATCCAGCAGTTAAAGTAAGGTTGGGCAGTAGTCATAATTTTTTTTTAATGTGACGTTACCTTTGTTAGTGGAAAGGGCTTAATGCAGACACTATATATATATATATATATATATATATATATATATATATATATATATATATATATATATATATACATACATACAGTATATAAATTTGAGTGTTTATATGTTTCCTTATGTAAAAATATATGGGGAAGAATCGGCGTTGGATGGTCCTTTAAACGACTGGGAATACAACGTGGAATGGTAAGTGAAAAATAAAATTAAATCCACATAAATTATTGTGAATATCCTTAGTGTATTTTTTTATTTTAAGGTTTTCCAAGTAAATCATAAATTCCATGTATATATATATATATATATATATATATATATATATATATATATATATATATATATATATATTTCTATATATATATATATATATATATATATATATATATATATGTATATATATATATATGTATATATATATGTATATATATGCACGTGATCTGGTTAGCAGCTGAAGCATCAGGAAACGTCTGAAGAGAAACGACAGAGTGCCAAGTTTAACACATCTTTGGGGCCCAAGATGTGTTAAATACGCAAAAGCACTTGGCACTTTGTCGCTTCGTTTCAAACTTTTCCTGCGGCTTCAGTCGATATACATATAAGCTGATTTGTGGACACGTATGTTATTGCTTTTATTTTTTAGTCAAAATGAAGGACTTTCTCGGAAATGTTGTTGCTTGTCTAATTGTTTAGGAATGGATTTAGATATATTCAAATGTGAATATATAGCACACTGTTAGATGTGCGCAGTTACGTCTGTTCATTTTGGTAATAATAATACTACTAGTATAGATGATGATGATGATGGTAACAGCAACAACAACAATAATAATAATGATCTGTAGCAGCTGTAGTAGTAGTATTGATTATTGCAAGAGTGATGATGATGACGAAAACAGATTGGAAAGTTTGTAGGTTTTCTGCGGGTGAGATACATTACGAATATCATATTCTTATTTTATTATTCTGGTGATTGTGGAGGCAAGGAGGAGACGACTTTCACTGGCAAAATAAGTGGTGAAGCACTATCTGGCAAAGCTTATTCTTTGAACAGTAATGGCAGTTTCTCCTTGATGAAATTGAAGAAGTTATTGGCAAGGCCTACCGGTCTCAATTTTCAACCACCGTGAGAGCAGAGCAGGCTCACGACAAGCCCTCATCAATTAGTCTGATATACAAGGAAACCTTTTTACATTTCATTCTGCGGGAAAAGGAAGGGTTTATTGCATGTCTCCTGATGCTTTTCGTCGCTAGCATTGATCTCCTAAACAGATTTCTCACCCCCTTTGCATTTCTCCGATCATTCCCGCCGCAGTGGGTTTACCTTGCAGATTCACTGTGGTTGCTCGCCATTAAATTTCCCGGAAGCGTTTCATGCGTCAGGTAATTATTAGTCCTTGTACCTTTATTACCTCTGTTGTTATTTCGCGCGATGGGTACTGTGTCCATAAAATGTAATGACGAACTCGGGCTCGATTGTCCGGTGTGTGGTGATGTGTTTTTCCTGTTGACCAGTTCTCTCTTTATCTTTTCATCATTAGCGTCGTCATCTTCATCAGTGTGGATGTTGTTAATACTGTTGTTATTATTGTTGTTATTATTACTGTTATTATTGTTATTATTATTATTATTATTATTGTCATTACTGTTATATGAATAATGATCAATAGTAACATTTATGTTCTACTACTACTGCTACTACTGTTCCTACTGTGACACAAGTTAGCTTATTTGATTTGGTAATGTTAACAACATCAACTACAACATGATCATCATCAATAACACCAAATACTACTACTACTACTACTACTACTACTACTACTACTACTACTACTACTACTACTACTACTATTTAATTCAAATTTACTACTACTACTACTAATTCTACCAGAAACACTACTGTTATTGCTACCACTACTATCACTACTGCTACCACCATTACTACTACTACTACTACAGATTGCAGCAGTAAATATTTTTTCACTGCCTTTTTTTTTTTTTTTTTTTTTTTTTGTTGACAGGATTGAAGTTCATTTTATCAACCCTTGTACATCTCCTGGTCTTTTCCGTTACAGTGCTGGTGAGATTAGTACAAGTTTCTTCTTTGATAACAACTAGTAAAACTGTCCAACATTCTTCTTCTTTGGTAACATGAAAAGTCAATTCTGGGAATTTTCTGTAATTTTTTTTTTTTTTTGCAGAGAAGAATCAGAATCAACGTCTCATGCAGATGACAGCCTGCATGATGACGTATCAGTTTTTCTTTTTAGTCCTTGAATCGAGGTTACTCGTGTTTTATCATCTCACTCTTGTTTTATCATCTCGTGTTTTAATTTTTCATTAATATGAGGGGGTGGGTTACCTTTTATAACGTTCGAATTTAAATGGGAAGAAACAAAAAAACTAACGTGAGCGATAAAGTCACTTTGTTTAAAATTGATCTGCACGTAAGATAGTATACTGTACATACGAGCTACTCTATAAATTTTTTATAAACATTTAGAAATACACAGAGCAACAGAAGTGCTTTTATTATGGTTGATTATTATGAGTGTTATTATTATTATTTTTTTAAAAGTTTAATCTTGTTTTATACCGGTTCTTTACAAAAGTTTAGATGGACCAGTTCATACATAGATCATGCACACAGATAATAAGTTAGAAGCAATATAAATTTAATATAAACCATGTGAGCCGTGGCTTATATTAGAAAAAGGGCCAACTACAAATTTGAAAGTGAAAATAATAATTGTACCATTCTAATGAGTAGGTTTTATAATGCCAGTCAAGTTTACTAATGGTGTGTAAAGTCTTCAACTATTTACCTAAGGCCTTTTACGGCTGCAAAACTTTCCTTTCTGTGAATAAACTACCAGAGTCCCCTAATCGCCTGATCACCTCGTTAAGCCTGTGTCAGACAATCAGAAGATTGGCTCCTACCTAATTTTCTCGTATAGGAAAGCTCGTCAGCGATGGAGGCGGGATTAGAAGTGCAAAAGAATCGCTTTAGAAATTATTTTTTATTCTGATTTTATAGGTGATAGTTTTGAGTAATTTTTATATATCCTTTGCTAATAGTCATTTCACTTTTATTGTTGAGATCGGGCACCAACCAGCTGTCAATTATTATTATTACATTATGCCGAGCATCGTTATCACATAAATACTCATTATCATTTATATTTTCGTTGGATTACTTTCGTATTCTTGGTTATTCTGGTTTAAGAGTGATCGATATTATTATTTTATAGGTATATTTTAAACTTTAGGCTTTTATATAATATATAAAGTTTACTTGATATTATGTAGTAGAAACGTATTCGATTTTTTTACAAATAAAGAATCCGTTTTAGTGACAGATATGATGGATTATTAGGGAAAATCTTGCGACAGGTTCAACTACTGTTACTTCTAATATCTAATATCTAATAACATCGATTTAGTAACTGGTGGCTATTATTGATTAAATGGTAGTGTAATATCAATAAGAATTGAGATATTGGCTAGTAAGTCTGGCAGGAGACCAAGTCATTGAGGTTAACTGAGTAACCGTAAGACGTACTAATTGCTGTCATTAAGGTTTTAAATGAATAATCGTAAGACATGATATTGCCGAATATGAGTTTAAGAAATTAACGTTTCTGTGTCTCGAGGCACAAATATTGGTTTTTAAAGTGAGGATTGATGTGAAAAGGAAAACAATTGGAAGGTGCCCAATATCTACTCCCCGTTGAAACGAGTGCAACATTAAATGGTCATAACTGCAGTTGATGAGGACAATTCAAAGCGACATTGACTGAACTGATCTTTTCCAGTTTCGGCCCCTAACGTCTGCAGTCAGCCTTCTCATTACTCGTCATTTTGCAATTCAATCCACGTCCGCTGAAATATCACACCAAGTATGATTTAGAAAAATTAAATGCCTTTTGAAGTATTGTCTTGGTTTGAAACATGAGTTGCTCATTATAATTTATTTTTTTATTTTAAGGAAATAGGTAACGGTTCTATCTCTTGGGTCCAATTTTTTTTTATAATATGAGCTTGGAACTTGTATTTATCAATTAGAAGAAATCTACTTTGGTGTGAGATTATCCATTGCTGATTATGTTTAAGGATGAGAGAGAGAGAGAGAGAGAGAGAGAGAGAGAGAGAGAGAGAGAGAGAGAGAGAGAGAGAGAGAGCGCATCTACTAATTCACTACCTGAATTGTGATCCCGTGCAAAATCTTAATTAGCAATACTAGTATGACAGCTCTGCTTACAAGAAAAAAAATAGAATGATAACGAAACGAAGCAAAATACCAAGTGGCACCTTTGGAGCAGTGCCTCACTAAGAGAGAGAGAGAGAGAGAGAGAGAGAGAGAGAGAGAGAGAGAGAGAGAGAGAGAGAGGTACTAACACACACAACGAGTGATGCAAAAAATTTATATATATATATATATCTTCGTCAGAGAGAAAATGACTAAAGTCTCTGAGAGAAGAAATGATATTTAAAAAAAAAAAAACCAACCGTTGCTTGCAATGCCATTTTTGCCAGCCGAGGTGTCTCTCTCTCTACCATTACTGAATCAAAGTTGTGCAAAATATAAAAAGGGGGCGCTGCAGTTACAACCGAAAGAAGTTGATGTTAATGCTAATGATAATATAATATGATAATTATGTTGATAATAATAAAAAAAAATAACGATGAAAAAAATAATAGTTATATATCTTCCTGGCCGGATATATATACTGTATGCAGAGAGGGGGAACAGAGTGAGTTCTGGCGTTGGACATGACACAGAACTTCAAGAGTGTGATTGTAACCAACCTAGAGTAATAATAATAATAATAATAATAATAATAATAATAATAATAAAAATGATAATGAATATGCCACTAAAGCCTCTCAACGTTCAACGTTAGGTGAAGCAATTAACAGAATGTAATTAAAAAAATAGAAACTATATATATATATATAAAGTATATATATATAATTTAGATATATAGTGATATATATATCTGATGATGTTACGCAGAATGATATTGTGACAAAGCTTCTTACCTCCAAGGGACACTGCCGAATAGAGCGAAGGTTCCAGCGAGAGGCAAACAATGAACAAAGGGGGTTGACCGTTAAACTTTGGGAAGTATTATATTAGATAACAAGATTTCAAAAGTGATTGTTTTTTTTTTTTTTTTCGTCAACAAGTGATTTTTTTTTTTTTTGCTCGTCAAAAGAGAGTTTACGTCAAGAGTAGATCTGTTATTTTTTTTTTTATAAATACTGTTTTTTTTTAATTGCAAAAAATAATGTGATTTGCTTTCAGAGTGCAGTGCTGGTGGAAAAATGAAAAGGTATGGAAGTCCTCAGTTGTGTCTTGCAATGATCTGTACCTGCCTTGAGTGATTAACAGTAGTAACACACAGCCTGTCTTTATGAGAGCTTTGGAGTTGGAAAGTTTAGATCAGTGTTTTTGGGTTGGTCTGTGTCGCGTATCAGTTTACGATGCTCAGCCTTCAACAGGTTTTTCCAGCGCGTGTGCGTCCGAGCAAAACCCCTTTCGTTCTCTCCCGTTGCTCGTCGAAAATGCTGCTCGCCTTCGACGCCTCTTAGAAGGATCAGTAGTCGTGTGAGAACGTGAGGCAAAAAAAAAAAAAAAAAAAAAAAATCGGTCACCAGAGATGTATCACAACATTTCAACTTGAACTGAACGGCTGAAAGTGATTTCTAGATAACTATTTTCAAATTTTTTTTTTTTATCAGGTGACTGGTTATTTTTAAATCTCTGATTCGTACGACCACGTGTAACCCCCCAAAGAGACGTTTGGGCTGGCCATTTTTCCCCCAGCAACTCGAGAAGAGAAAGATTTGCTTCGGACCGGCTGACCTGTTCAATTCTGACAAACATGGAGGAATCGGATGCATGTGTGCATGGGTGATGTGTCTGCTTTCATCGAGTAATAATTTTTCTTTTAAATCCAGAGTTAAATGTTGAATAAGCATGGAAATAGCATTATGCGAGAGATCATTTGAATGAGGCTAATCAATCAGCGAGTCTACACAAGAAGAAAATGTGATTTTTAATCTAACAAAGGAAGGAAAATATCAGTGGTAAAAATACAGCCATTTCAGGAAATAGGAGCAGCGACAAAATCAGCTTCTCTTGATAACGTGAACTGATCATTGGTCTAATCAAAAATTTTTGTGACATGGCTAATGTTCAGGTGTCAAAAAGTGCATGTAGGGTAAAAGGTTGACTTCTTCCTATTGACTTTTAGTGAGCTCAAGGGATTCTTACTTCATAGTCTTGTGTGCTTGTCTGAAAGCGTGACGTTGTATGGTAAATTTAGACTGCAACATGATACCGCTACTTTCATCTATTGCTGATTGTTGTGATTTGATTCCTTTGAAAAAAATGGCATTAATGACTGTAAAATTACTTTGTGACTAAAACTCTAGCACTGCTGTTTGCCAAATGGAAACAGTAAGTCATTATTATTATTAGGTAATATATTCCAAAAAAAGAACGAACAAACACAAATGCCAAAAATAAACACACGACTCAAAAACAAGAATCAGGGAGAGCGAAAGGACTAGATAAACTATGCATATATATTTTTTTTTCTCCTGCGCCTTTTCATTGATAGAATTGGGACTTAAGCCTAGGTCTTGAAGATATTAAAAAAGTGATTTCTTTTTGAGGTGAATAGATATATATATATATTTTGTGTGGGTGTGGGGTCGTCAAATCCCCGAGTTTTTCAGACCCAGACCAATCTACCTCCAACCCCTCCAACCACACCTGAGCAGGTAACTGCAGCGTCCCGCGTCTTCAACCCCCCCTCCCCCCACCCCGTCCCCCTCCCCACCAAACTGAATGGTTTTCCCCACTACTTGTAATGTTTCCTCGCTAGCGTTGTTTGTGAAGGTGGACTGAGTGTAGTGGTTAGTGGATTGGTAGGAAAATCTCCCCCTTCCTTGAAAAGCCGATTTCAAATTCCTCTTTGTGTATGTGATGGGAAATACGCCGGTTGAACTTGGTTGTATTTTGGGTTTTGGTGGAGGGATGTGTTCTAACTCTTCTTGACATTCTTCAGGGAATCTTGTGTGTGTTTTTGAGGATGTAAATGTATGTGTTAGATTATAAGCGTACAAATGGAGTTTTGGGGAAAATTGTCCAGTGGATAGTTGTGTTCACATTGCTATGTGCAATTCCGAACGGCACGTCAGAACCGCAGTTACTTGTGAAAACAAATTTCTCTCCATAGTTTTAAGATGAAGTTTGTTGTCTCACCTTCTGCTTGGGTTGCAGTTCCACAGGAGTTTTGAATTTTAAGCACACATATAAAAGAAACTGGAAATATTTTGCTCTGCAGGCCAATAGCAAATTTCATCTAATCGATGTCCACTTGTGTTTGAAATACCCAGTGATATCGTTAATGTGGAACATTTGAACGAGTCTTGCTAGTAGGAACTGAATGAAAGTCGTCTGTGCATTATTTTGCAAAACCTCCGTATTATGTTCGATTTTTTTAACATTTCCTGGACATTGCAGTATGTATATCGTGTCATGCAATTCATGGGTTTCATTCCCGTTTTTGCAGTGTTTCTTCTCTTGAGGATTCTTGGGAATTGTCTAATGGTTTTTGCAAGTTGATTAGTTTACAGAAATCCACTTTCTTATAAAATTTATGGGGTCTACGTTTACATGTGTATGGGTATTAAGTCGTTTCGTGGTCTTTTCTGGTTAAGAGTAGTTTTAGGGGAGGATTAACCATATGTGAGTCCGTTTTGATTTCATTGACAGTTGTGAGTGTTTTCCAATGGCCGTGTTGGATGTGAAGACGTGACTCGGGAAAGGGTTTTGGAAGTTATGTTTATCACTCACGGAGGATGAAAGAAGTATTTAACAATTCTCTTAAATGCTAATGGAAGATATATTATATACCTTCTAAGCCTATAGTCTTTATACTCAAGAAATGAGTGACTGAACATTGATGTGGCGATGTTTATTGTATGTGGAATGTGGAACGTATGGGAATAATTTCACTTCCTTTGACTTCATCTGCAAGCATTTCAACACATAGTTGGCGCGCAACTTGTTCCAGACAAGTTGGTAACGGCGGGAAAAAGTGGAACACAAGTGTCAAGTGAAGCCATTTGTATTTAACTTATCTCAAACAGTTCGGTTTGATCCTATTTATTGGTAAATGAGAGAGACGGGGTTATGTTACCGAATATGCTGAATATGATGAATTCATGATACGAAAACAGTATCATGAATTCATCATTGGTTGTTAGAGGCCGTGTTCGGATAATGTGTAAGGTGGTGTTCAGGGATATGTCCCTCCATTCTCAATTTTATGTATACATTCAGTGCATTTCCCTTTTTTTGAAAGACACTGAAGAAAACATCCCTACTTTTGTGCTATTTTGGTCGCCGTGTTAAAAGCGCTTTCTCAACTGATCTGGATTGTCGTTTTCACCAAGTTGATTCGCTGGGATATTTTTTTTGTTTATAAAATATCAGTTGTTCATAGAAATTGTTTTTTTAGTCGATAAAACATCAGATGTTCACTGAATTTTTTTTTTTTTTTTTTTTTTTTTTTAGTCAGCTGTAGGCAGACACTTGAAAGTGCATCTACATTAAGATATTAACATCTCACATTTGTTCTTATTGTGGAAATAACTCTGCCTAGAAAATTTCCCGGACAGTGAAATCATTATGGAAAATATGAGTTCGAATTAATGAGATTTCTTATTGCATTTTTTATCCCGCCCTGCTCTTTTCCTTTCTTGTTATTTCTGATTCTCGCTGTGTCAGCAGGGAAAAAATGAAGAAGAAATGAATAACTATTTTCTCTGCTATTGTTCACCGCTGTGCGAAAGCCGTATATTTAAGTCTTGACCTAACCCAGCGAGAGGACAAACAATGGACTGGTGTCCGAGAATTTTTAATTGGAATTGTTTACGGAGTGCTTTAGCCCCCTATTGTGCACTGAATTGTTTTGGTTAGAGGGATGAATTCCCCTTTCCACCCGACCTCCCACACGCAACGTAAAATGGGGCTCGTGATTCCTGTATTTTACGCTCCTCGTTGTTCTTCTGGAGGCCCTAAAATGTCACTTTTATAAGAGGGTGGGAAATGTAATGACCAAAGAAGAACGTGTATCATCGTTTTATAAGAGAGAGAGGTAACTGGGGGGAGTTTGGTGAAGAAAAGGCAACTTGGTACTTTTCAGAGCCTTTTCAGGGGGCCCCCCCCTCTCAAGAGGAAAACGGAGGACAGTTGTAGGTAAAGAAGTCCAGAAAAAATTAACAGATACAGGTAGGAAATGAGAAGTGTCAGAAAAGAAAGAGTAGAACGAACTACCTTTGTCGATGATAAGAAAGCTGTGATGTTTGGAAAGAGAGAGAGAGAGAGAGAGGAAGAAAAACGTGACAGAGGTACATTCTGAAGAAAATTTGGGAGACCAAAATTCAGAACAGAGACAGAGGGAGGAAGGGGAAGAGTACAGGATGATTACGACAGTTAAGAAGTTGAAGAACTGGAGGAAGAAAGTTAACTGACAGGGAAATCAAGTATAATAGTGATCCAGAGGCTGAAGAGGGCGATGAAAAGCATGGAAATACATTAAGGGATACACAGAATATTGACAGTCAGAGCCGGAAGGGCACAGGGCAAGGAAGCAAGTGGCACATACAAGTCGTTGAGGTCCTGGGACCTCGAAACGTTGGTTTTTTAAAAAAACAGCGAAATTGATGAAAGAGGACTGAAGACTGAGTCAGAAGGACAGACGGATAAAGAATGTCTGAAGAAGAAGAAGAAGAAGAAGAAGAAGAAGAGAAAATAAAATGGACAGGGGAAAGGCAGAAAGAAGGGAAGTCAGTGTTGCATGCACTCAGATGTTCTGTAGGGAATATCTGTTTCTGTCGAGTTTGGACGTTGTCACACCCAGTTACAGGCACATCGAGGTATCCTTATGGGCTTGGCGTTGTTACGCCAAGGTAATGTCTTATTAGTCAATCAATCATGCGAACAAGGAGGTATGCAGGTGGCTTATAAGTCAGGAATCAGGGTCGGCAAGCACCTACTTTTTTTGACACGAAGTTGTACTCGTATGTCTTGAGTGTGCTTATGGTATTTCTCTCTCTGTCTCTTTTGATTGTTTTCGTAGGATGTTGCGATTTTTATACGATGTCATTTATGTTATTTATTACATTAACTTCTTTTTTTAAACAAAAAGGCCTCCTGGAGAAGGTAACCCTGATATGACGTTCGTATGTGTTGGCTGGGACTACTTTGTAACTGAAAGCATTTCGTCATTATTTTCACGTATGTCGTGTATATAGTGTGTCCTTGAAAAAGCGAAGACATCTAATTTGTGAATATTACGTTTTATGTGCTGATTTTGCGAAAGGTAAATGATGAAATGCCTTC
>NC_089753.1:33651412-33661412 GCF_040412425.1 Macrobrachium rosenbergii | reverse complement strand
CTCGTCTTCCTCCCCGTCATGTTTTTTTCCTACCTAGCAAATAGTTTGATTCCCCGGGAAAGCATTGGGGATTAAGAATACATTTATTAATAGGAATTCCGAGCTTTGGAATATAAAAAAGGGCTTTCGTTTATCCCCTACTCCTCCTCTCTCTCTCTCTCTCTCTCTCTCTCTCTCTCTCTCTCTCTCTCTCTCTCTCTGCTTTCCTTCATCCCCTATCCCTTCCCTCTCTCTCTCTCTCTCTCTCTTTCTGCACGTAGGAGTTTATATATATATATATATATATATATATATATATATATATATATATATAAATATATATATATATATATATATATATATATATAATATATATATATATATATATATATATATATATATATATATTGGAAATATAGAATCTGATTATTAAAATACGAAATAAACGAATAAGTCCTAATTACTGTACAATCGAAGTTTAAGAAATAAACTTGAAATTAACGTTATTAGGTTGCCTTTTGGGGGGTACAGTAAATAATTGTTCCATTCCCAGCGACGGGAACAGGCAAACCCCTCTGTCAAATATAAACACAGACTACGACTTGAAAAAATAGGCGAATGAGTCAATATTCGTAGTAGTTTATAGCATTTGACGACAGAGCATTTGTATGACAGTTCTTCAGCTACGGCAGCCAACATTGTCAGTGTATTTGTCGACTCAATAATCGCTTATAATATCACTTGTATGATAGAGTATAACTCCTGGCTGCCATGTTGCAGTGTGGTTGTAAATAAATTTTGCAGTTCTGATTGATGGCCAGGAATAACTGGAACCATGTAAAACTCTCTCTCTCTCTCTCTCTCTCTCTCTCTCTCTCTCTCTCTCTCTCTCTCTCTCTCTCTCTCTCATGTTTAAAGGGCTTTTGGTTCCAGTGCTGGGGGGATTCGGTCCTGAATTCCGCGCATCCATTGATATGAATATATACGCAACTCTTATCTAGTCCTCAAAAGTCGGTCCTTCTCTGCATTTTATAAATGTCTTTTTACCTATATATATATATATATACCTATTTCCTCGCCTACCTTACTGTTCCTGTACCCATTTTTTGCTCTGTGTATGGCGTGTGTATAAATAGTATGTTTGAATTGTGTTTTTGCGGTGGTATATTTGTATGCACATATCTTCCGCCCTATATCTCTCTGTTAACGTTTGACTGCCGATTGGTAAGACTAATAATAAAACGCGTTCTGCTGGAAATCCTTCCTTTTAGCGGTAATTCGTATATTGGAAGTATCGTTTTCAGTGGAACATGGTATCCGTGAACAGTAATCCTCTTTGCGTTCCAGGAACCGAGAGGGAGCTTGGAGGGGGATTGGGATGTGGATGGGGAGGGGGGGGAGTAATGGGGAAATGATGAAAACAGGAGATAAATATGTAAGTAATGAAAGAATGAATAGTAAAAAAAAATGGAAGCCACTGAATAAGCGTTCTGTGAGTTAAGTTGGGGAATCCTTCAATTTATCTTTTCGGAATTTAGTAAGTAGAAACGTCCTCTGGCAATATTTATGAATGAATATGAGATTTATTTGGCTGAAAGAGATACAGAAATATATCGCTGTAAACTGCCCACATTAGGTATCAGGGGAATCGTGCTGTAACGGGTTGAATTCTTAAAATACATTTCTGATGTTTTGCTCTGGTAGACGAATGGAGAAATGGAACGCATATGCACGTAGGCATATGCGTTTTTAGGATGTGAATATGACGCATATTGAAGTACTTGTCTAATGAGATTCTATTTCATTTTAGATAATTACACCCCTAATCCTGGCCAGTGTTACAGAGGTACGATGAATATTTCGACCAGACAACGAATTAAGATATCGCTTGTTCGGCAACAATTGCAGTTGCCACGTCTTCGTCTTGTAAGACGTTTGATTGTATTTTCATGAATTGTAATAAAAGTCGTGGATTTTATTTGAATGAATTATAACAAAAGCAACAACAGGACAAACGACTCTTTAATTCTATAGAGAATTGAAGCCATCGCATCGACGAAGCTGAAACAGAGTCTACAGCGTCAGCCAGAGGTGCTGACAAACGCCGGGTTTCTTCGACCCCTCGACCTTGTGTGCGTGTGCGTGTGTGTGTGCCCAGTACAGCAGCAGCAATCAGCTTTAAGCTGCTCTTTTGTGAATTAATTTTACTCTCAAACTCCCTCCGTTTTGAGATACTCCGTTCAGAATTAATCTGTTTTCGCTTCATTGTGATAACTGGTGTTCTTTTCATTCCCCAGTCTACTTTTTTTTCTTTTCTTTTCTTTCTTCCTTCTCGTCGCTCTATTTAGGCTGAATGCTGGGTTTTATTCCTTAAACATAAAGGTTTGGGAACGGTGATTTTATCCCCCTCCAGACTTAGAATCCGAGTTTTTTTTTTTTTTAAGGTGGATAGTTATGCCAGATCATATCTCGGCCCAAATTGGATTTATTCTTCGTAGTACTTTTTCTAGGCCTTCGTGACATGCGGGATTCCTGTCCGTATATTACTCTTTGTGTATGATTAGTTGTGATGAAACCATTCTTTTTGTGCGAGGTATATGCAACATCGATTTAAAGCGTTCTGTTTGCCAATAGATGAATAAGAAATCTTGTCTTTACGGTCATAACATTTTTGTTCTCCGTAGAGGAGTAATGCCGTCAGTGCACCTCATGCGGTGCACTGTAGGCATTACTTAAGGTTCTTTACGTTGTGACCCTAGCTGCAACCCCTTTCGTTCCTTTTACTGCACCTCCTTTCATGCTCTCTTTCTTCCATCTCACTTTCCACCCTCTCCCAAGAATTGATTCATAGTGCAACTGCGAGGTTTTCCTCCTGTTACACCTTTCAGACCTTTTACTGTCAATTTCCGTTTCGGCGCTGACTGACCTCATAGGTCCCAGTGCTTGGCCTTTGGCCTAAATTCTATATTCAGTTCAATTCAACCCATAACATTATTTTCCGATGACACAATCTCGCTTTTCAAAGTCGTTCTCCGAATTAGCTTTTTTATCGATTCCATAAAGACGTATGTTTCCCGTGAACGTATTCAGGGCCCAAATTATATGCCAGGCACACACTGCATCAAGTATGCTTCTGGGAAATTAGTATATATTGATCCCCCATCAGGACACCGGAAGGTTTTGAATGCATTTCAGGACGGAAGGGTACCCGGTTGGTTTACCAGTTTTCCAGACACTGGCGGTCATTCTGAATATCGAGTTTTGCATTCATTTGAGATTCGAAGCAATCTGGATTCCAGGTTGCTTCGTAGTGTTAGCGCGTTGACTGGCTTGCATGACTGGGCAGAATGAATATCATGATGTTGAACATTATGTTCTCATTGATATGTCATGATGTTGAGCATAATGTTCTCACTGATAATTATTCATGTTCAGCTTTCAGAAAGGAAGCTTTCCCAAGTAGGCTCATTTGTTTAATCAGTTACTAGGCCTCATTATTACTTCATTCACCTCTAGTCGTTTTCCTCCAGCGACTCTGAACTCTGTCCTTGCTTTATTCATGAAAGGGGGCCTTATGCCTTATATCTACCATGAATTCGATGAGGGGTCCACGTCTTTACCTCGATGGCCGGCCGTGTGAATAAAATGAATGGATGTGCGAAGTTGTGTGTCTAGGTGTAATATAGTTATTCCCTGATCGTCTGTCATCATTATTCGTTAGTAAATTGACCGTCATCATCACCAGCATCAGTATGTTATAATTGTTGTGATAATTGTTGTAGTAATGGCATACCAGTAGCTTAAGTAGTGTTCAATGGCTGCAGAAGTGACAGCAATAATAGAATTCTGGATGAGACGTCGTCTTCTCTATACACTAGAGAGAGAGAGAGAGAGAGAGAGAGAGAGAGAGAGAGATCTTCAACGTATGTCCCCCGGCATCCAGCTTTAAGCCACGCTCTTGTAAATTAATTTGACTCCCGAATTCCCGGTGCTTTGAGGTGCCTCTGTTCAAAATGAAATTGATGGTGATGATGATGATGATGATGATGATAAGGAGGATGAGAAAGAGGAGGAAAGTAATAATGTCAGACACATTATTAATAAAGGCTGGTGCATGCTCCCCATGATTGTAGCGACATCAGCTCCATACATATTCATTCTGGCATGTTTAAGAGAGGAAATTACCACGGAGCCTTGGTGTTATTGCCGTAAAATGCTAGCGGTTGTGGGAAGGTTTTGTCTGGACGGAGATAGATTGTTGTGGAAAAGTTATGTATGAATGGAAGGCATTTGCTGAAAGGTTATGCCTGAGAGAGGAGACATTGTGCAGATGTTTTGTCTGAGGTTGTGGAATGGTTCTTCTTGAGAGAGAAGTGGAAGGGATCTCTGGGCGAGGGGGATTGTGGACAGGTTCTGTCTGGAGAGAAAGGGGTTGTGGAAAGTTCTGTCTGAGCAAGAAGTCGTAGAAAGGTTCTTCTCGACACGGGAGAAATTGTGGAATGGGAGGAATTGTAGAAATATTCTTCCCGAGATGGGAGAAATTGTGGAAAGGTTCTTCCCGAGATGGGAGAAATTGTGGAAAGGTTCTTACCGAGACGGGAGAAATTGTGGAAAGGTTCTTCCCGATATGGGAGAAATTGTGGAAAGGTTCTTCCCGATATGGGAGAAATTGTGGAAAGGTTCTTCCCGAGATGGGAGAAATTGTGGAAAGGTTCTTCCCGATATGGGAGAAATTGTGGAACGGTTCTTACCGAGATGGGAGAAATTGTGGAAAGGTTCTTACCGTTATAGGAAGGTTCTTCCCAATAAGGGAGAGATTGTGGAAAGGTTCTTCCCGATATGGGAGAAATTGTGGAACAGTTCTTACCGACATAGGAAGGTTCTTCCCAATGCGGGAGAAATTGTGGAAATGTTCTTCCCGATATGGGAGAAATTGTGGAACGGTTCTTCCCGATATAGGAAGGTTCTTCCCAATAAGGGAGAAATTGTGGAAAGGTTCTTCCCGATATGGGAGAAATTGTGGAACGGTTCTTCCCGATATAGGAAGGTTCTTCCCAATAAGGGAGAAATTGTGGAAATGTTCTTCCCGATATGGGAGAAATTGTGGAACGGTTCTTCCCGATATAGGAAGGTTCTTCCCAATGCGGGAGAAATTGTGGAAATGTTCTTCCCGATATGGGAGAAATTGTGGAACGGTTCTTCCCGATATAGGAAGGATCTTCCCAATAAGGGAGAAATTGTGGAAATGTTCTTCCCGATATGGGAGAAATTGTGGAACGGTTCTTCCCAATATAGGAAGGTTCTTCCCAATGCGGGAGAAATTGTGGAAATGTTCTTCCCGATATGGGAGAAATTGTGGAACGGTTCTTCCCGATATAGGAAGGTTCTTCCCAATGCGGGAGAAATTGTGGAAAGGTTCTTCCCGATATGGGAGAAATTGTGGAAAGGTTCTTCCCATATGGGAGAGATTGTGGAAAGGTTCTTCCCAATGCGGGAGAAACTGTGGAAGGATTCTTCACAATACGGGAGAAATTTTGGAAAGGTTCTTCCCGATATGGGAGAGATTGTGGAAAGGTTCTTCCGGAGATGGGAGACATTATGGAAAGGTTCTCCTAAGGGGGAAGAAAGTGTGGAGAGGTTCTCTTGCCACTTCCTCAGGAGAACCCGTGGAAAACCTTGGACCGTCCAAGAAAAACTTTCCACACATTCTTCACACTCAGGAGAACCTTTCCACAATCTCTCCCATCTCGGGAAGAACCTCTCCAGAATTTCTCCCATCTCGGGAAGAACCTTTCCACAATCCCTCCCATCTCGGGAGAGATCGTGAGAAGGTTCTGGATGAGTGGATCCTTCTTTTTCTTCGAAATGGGTGAATGATAATGTGGGGAATTGTCGTCTTGTATCTCTCATGCATGTGAGAGATTTATGAGTTTTTCATTGAAAAGAGAAAATGAGGCCTCAGTAATAATTTATCTGAGTATGGAAATGCTATTGTATGGTCTTGTTTGTATGTGAAGCGTTTAACGATTTACCTAGGAATATAAAAGAAATTTAAACGGTTTTGATAAGCTTAATATGAAGAATATTCGAAATCTAATTACTTCTTATTCAGTTTAAGCGACAGGCATCATCTCCGGATAGTAAGAAAATAATAAAGCAACATATACCAAGATTACTCGAGAAATAAAGCCAAAATTTTTATGTAATAATAATAATAATAATGAGGGTAATTGTAGATAGTAATTGAAGGTGATGATGATGTCACATAAAGGGATAGAGCCAGTTTTGATTTGATTAAATAAAGAGATGATTTGATTCAATAGAGATATAAGAGCCCGTTTTGATTTGATTAGATAAAGAGATGATTTGATTAAAAAGACAGATAGAGCCCGTTCTGATTTGATTGAATAAAGAGATGATTAAATAGAGAGATAGAGCCCGTTTTGATTTGATTAAATAAAGAGATAGAGCTTTTGATTTGATTAAATCAAGAGATGATTTGATTAAAAAGACAGATAGAGCCCGTTCTGATTTGATTGAATAAAGAGATGATTAAATAGAGAGATAGAGCCCGTTTTGATTTGATTAAATAAGGAAATAAAGCTTTTTGATTTGATTAAATAAAGAGATAGAGCACGTTTTGATTTGATTAAATAAAGAGATGGAGCTCGTTATGATTTGATTAAATAAAGAGATAGAACTCGTTTTGATTTGATTAAATAAAGAGATGGAGCTCGTTATGATTTGATTAAATAAAGAGATAGAACTCGTTTTGATTTGATTAAATAAAGAGATAGAGCACGTTTTGATTTGATTAAATAAAGAGATGGAGCTCGTTATGATTTGATTAAATAAAGAGATAGAACTCGTTTTGATTTGATTAAATGAAGAGATAGAGCCCGTTTTGATTTGATTCAGTAAAGAGATATACATAGAGCCCGATTTGATTTGATTAAATAGAGATAGAGCCTGTTTTGATTAGATTAAATAAAGAGATAGAGCCCGTTTTGATTTAATTAAATACAGAGATAGAGAACGTTTTGATTTGAATAAAGAGAGAGATAGAGCCCGTTTTGATTTGATTAAATAGAGAGGTAGAGCCCTTTTTGATTTGATTAAATAAAGAGATAGAGCCCTTTTGATTTGATTAAATAAAGAGATAGAGCCCGATTTGATCTGCTTAAATAAAGAGATAGAGCCCGTTTAGATTTGATTAAATAAAGTGATAGAGCCTGTTTGATTTGATTAAATAAAGAGATCGAGCCCGTTTCGATTTGATTAAATAAAGTGATAGAGCCTGTTTGATTTGATTAAATAAAGAGATAGAGCCCGTTTAGATTTGATTAAATAAAGTGATAGAGCCTGTTTGATTTGATTAAATAAAGAGATCGAGCCCGTTTCGATTTGATTAAATAAAGGGATAGAGCTCGTTTTGTTTTGATTAAAGAGATAGAGGCCGTTTTGATTTGATTAAATAAATAGATAGAGCCCGTTTTGATTTGATTAAATAAAGAGATAGAGCCCGTTTTAATTTGATTAATTAAAGAAATAGAGGCCGTATGGATTTGATTAAATAAAGAGATAGAGGCCGTTTTGATTTGATTAAATAAAGAGATAAAGCCCGTTTTGATTTGTTCAAGTAAAGAGATAGAGGCCGTTTTGATTTGATTAAATAAAGAGATAGAGCCCGTTTTGATTTGATTAAATAATGGAATAGAGCCCGTTTTGATTTGATCAAAGAAAAAGATAGAGCCCGTTTAGATTTGATTAAATAAAGAGATAGAACCCGTTTTGATTTGATTAAATAAAGATATAGAGATAGAGCCCGTTGTTATTTGATTAAATAAAGAGATAGAACCCGTTTTGATTTGAATGAATAAAGAGATAGAGCTTGTTTTGATTTGATTAAATAAAGAGATAGACCCCGTTTTGATTTGATTAAAAAAAAGAGATAGTGCCAGTTTTAATTTGATTAATTTTAAAAGAAAGCAACATTTTTTTTCACGGCTTATTGGGACCAAAGTAGTGATGTTAATTAACTATGAAATCCAGTTTTAGAGTTATTTAAAGAATATTGGAGAAGATTATCAAATTATCTCGATTTTAGATTGTCTCGGTGATAGGATTATCCCCGATAGAATGTCTGGTAATAAGATGGTTAGAGAAGTGTAGATTAGGTTGTGTGAGACCATTCATTATAAATCTAAAGTAGACAATCAATTTATTTTCCCCGTAGGGTGGTAGTGCCGTCAGTGCACCTCATGCGGTGCACTGTAGGCATTACCTGAGGTTCTTTGCAGCGTGCACTCGGTCCCTAGCTGCAACCCCTTTCGTTCCTTTTACTGTACCTCCTTTCATATTCTCTTTCTTCCCTCTTACTTTCCACCCTCTCCCAACAACTGATTGGTAGTGCAACTGCTTTGAGGTTTTCCTCCTGTTACGCCTTTCGAACCTTTTACTGTCAATTTCCGTTTCAGCGCTGAATGGCCTCATAGGTCCCAGTGACTGGGCTTTGGCCTAAATTCTATATTCAGTTAAATTCAGTCGATTTATTTAGTTCGGATGGGATACGGAACGAATATGAATAATTCATAATTAAGCCAGGTTTGTGTGTGCCCGCCGAACGTAAGGATAGACAGGTGAATTATTTGGTAGGAAAACAAGGAAATAATCTTTGGTGTCGTACATTTAAAGATTATTGAGCGGACGAATCGGCATTGAACAGATTATTATTTAAACATGTGGGCCATTTATACCATGCATGGATGTATGGAAAAACTGGGCCGTTCATGCGATTCATTAATGCAGTAAATAATTGGGCCGTTTATTTTATCAATTGACGCAGTAAATAACTGGTTCATTCGTACCATTCATTGATGCAATAAATAACTGGGGGCTATTCATACGTATCACTGATGCATAATAAAGTGAATAAGGAATACGTGGGCGAGATATAGAAGTGGACCAGTGCCCGAAGTTGTGGCTGTGAATAATGAGAAAACATTTCATTTTCATGACGTCGCTGAATGAGAATCGCATTTGAACTGAATTTGAACAGGTATCAGACCTGAGAATGTCATGTTCGAGTCTCTGAATGAGAATCGCATTTGAACTGAATTGGAACAGGTATCAGACCTGAGAATGTCACGTTCGAGTCGCTGAATGAGAATCGCATTTGAACTGAATTTGAACAGGTATCAGACCTGAGAATGTCATGTTCGAGTCGCTGAATGAGAATCGCAATTGAACTGAATTGGAACAGGTATCAGACTTGAGAATGTCATGTTCGAGTCGCTGAATGAGAATCGCATTTGAACTGAATTTGAACAGGTATTAGACCTGAGAATGTCATATTCGAGTTGCTGAATGAGAATCGCATTTGCACTGAATTTGAACAGGTATCGGACCTGAGCATGTCATGTTCGAGTCGCTGAACGAGACTCGCATTTGAACTGAATTTGTACAGGTATCAGACCTGAGAATGTCATGTTCGAGTCGCTGAATGAGAATCGCATTTGAACTGAATCTGAACAGATGTCAGACCTGAGAATGTCATGTTCGAGTTTATATAAGACTATAAAACAATATTTATGTGACCTAGCACGATATAAAATTTTACAAAAAAGTAATTCCTTTGAAGGTGGATGTTTAGAATTTCCGAAATGAAAGGAAAGAGTTGTCATGAACCGTTGAATGTGTAGAATATAGTAAATGTGTAGATTATAGAAAATATAGAAGATTAATTTATTCAAATTACTGTTGGTGGTGATTTTGCTGTTACGATGAATATAAAGGCCCACAGGGTAGAAGGTTAAATGATCCAGTATGAATGGATCATATAATAATTGATATATTAATAACTGATATATTATGTTATATTATAATAATTTAATGCCTGTCGGTGCAATAAGTACAGCAAAATTGAAGGTTAGGGCGAAAATGGGAAGAAATAATTTTAAAATATTTATAAAAGGAGGTAGAGATGTGTACGGATTGCACCGTACTAAAAAAAAAAAGTAAA
>NC_089753.1:33638912-33641412 GCF_040412425.1 Macrobrachium rosenbergii | reverse complement strand
AGTGCTAGATAGATGGAATGGAGGAGATTTGGAAGGGACCGTAAGATTGCGTGTACAATGAGTGATGTGAATGGCTCAGTGTGTATAGTGTGTGTGTGTGTGTGTGTGTGTGTGTGTGTGTGTGTGTGTGTGTTGTGTGTGTGTGTGTGGTGTTGGTTACTGGGGGTGGGCTTGATACGCTGCTGGTCACTCTTCAGTGTAGGTGCATGTAGCCGCGAATGTTTTGGAAGTTTCCCGCACAAGGGGTTCATCCACTGTCATATCTTTCTGGAGTCATCCCATTAATGAACGGCCCAGTGTTTAAACTACACACACACACATGCATACATACATACATACATACATACATACATACATACATACATACATACATACATGTATATATACATATATGTATGTATGTATAAGTAATCAACACACAATTATGTGTGGAACAGAAAGACTTGGGTTCGATCCTGATGTGGGTTAGACATTTATATATATAACACACATCTATATATATGTATATATATATATATATATATATATATATATATATATATATATATATATATATAAAAATGTCAGTATTTCCTAGTTTGTTGATTATATCTAACATTTTATTATGAATACTAGGGAATCCATACTGGTACAAAGGGGAGTAATATACTTTAGAATCCAGTGACTGAAATTTATACAATAAATTTTATAGGAGTGAAAAAGGGATTTTTTTAGTTGTGCATTTTATTAGAAAAGGGAAAAATTTAACAGGTGTTTTATAATTAGATAGAATTATTAAAGAAATACATAGAAGTTTTTATCATCGAGTAATTTCAAGCTGTGATATCGACCTTGTAACTTGTTTGTTTTGGCCTTTTGAACGTTTTATTAATAATGTATAACCATTCAGCTTCGAAACGACGCCAGAAATAAAATGCTATCATGAAAACTAAATATACACAACCGTTCAAAGGATAATATCGTCAAGGGAATTCTGCTAAGAATCATGAAATATTTCCATTTCTACTTTTTATTCCGCAATCATTAGCAATAAACCGTATGTCTACTTAACGTTCTTTGCAGCGTTCCTTCGGCCCCTAGCTGCAACCCCTTTCATTCCTTTTACTGTACCTCCTTTCATATTCTCTTTCTTCCATCTTACTTTCCACCCTCTCCTAACAATTGATTCATCGTGCAATTGCGAGGTTTTTTCTCCTGTTACACCTTTCAAACCTTTCTACTGTCAATATTCGTTTCAGCGTTGAATGACCTCATAGGTCCCAGTGCTTGGCCTTTGGCCCGAATTCTATATTCAGTTCAATTCAATAAACAGTATGTCACTGAAAAGCCGACCTAGTGCAGTTTCGCACAGTGCAAATAAAATTCATTTATCTCATATTTTATCTTTGGTGAATGTTTATTCGTCTCTCATATTTTATTTTTGATGAATGTCTATTTACACCAACGTGTAGACATTAATTTGGTTTCCGTTAACACGAATTCGATATTTTGACTATTTCAGTTTTCGTGCCAATTTACTTTTTTTTAACACAACGATAAAGTGCAGCTTTTCATCTTTAAAATGGCACCAAAATCAATTTCCTGGACTAATAATTAATTCAGTACAGACCAATAAAAAAAAAAAAACTTGCTAAATGTATATCGTTGAGTCACATCCACGAATTACTTAAATATAAGATACAATTTTCCTTTTCAAATTAATGGAAATATTAAGCATATCACCTCGTTTAAGTCTCGATATTCCGCATTCCAACTCATTCAAGTCTCTCTCTCTCTCTCTCTCTCTCTCTCTCTCTCTCTCTCTCTCTCTCTCTCTCTCTCTCTCTCTCTCTCTCTCCCTTTTATCATCATTGCTTATTATTAAAAGACCAATTTTATCATCTGATTCATTTTAGAACGCTGAGAGAGAGTTTCTCTCTCTCTCTCTCTCTCTCTCTCTCTCTCTCTCTCTCTCTCTCTCTCTCTCTCTCTCTCCTTTTATCATTATTACTTATTATTATCAGAATAATTTTATCATCTGATTCACTTTATAAACACTGAGAGTTTCTCTCTCTCTCTCTCTCTCTCTCTCTCTCTCTCTCTCTCTCTCTCTCTCTCTCTCCTTTTATCATCATTGCTTATTATTATCAGACTACTTTTATCTTCTGATTCATTTTACAAATTGAGTTTTCTCTCTCTCTCTCTCTCTCTCTCTCTCTCTCTCTCTCTCTTTTATCATCATTTTATCATTATTGCTTATTATTATCAGACTACTTTTATCACTCGATTAATTTTAGAAACAGAGTTTCTCTCTCTCTCTCTCTCTCTCTCTCTCTCTCTCTCTCCTTTTATCATTATTACTTATTATTATCAGACTACTTTTATCGTATGATCCATTTCAGAAACACTGAAAGTTTCTCTCTCTCTCTCTCTCTCTCTCTCTCTCTCTCTCTCTCTCTCTCTCTCTCTCTCTCCTTTTATCATTATTGCTTATCATTATTGGACTATTTTATCATCTGAT
>NC_089753.1:33598912-33633912 GCF_040412425.1 Macrobrachium rosenbergii | reverse complement strand
TTTCGTTGCAGAGCTGTTTTGGAGGGAGTTAGTAACCCAGACGCTGTGTGTGTGTGTGTGGACAGGATCGACACAATAAATTTTATTCACTCTGGTAAGCAGTGTTGCTGTTTAATATGAATTTTTTCTTGGAAGTGAAATGCATTGACTTAAAATGAATCTGCAGTGTCCTGCGGTGTGAAAGTAATATTTTAAAACATATCATTAACATATTTTGTATCGTTAATGATATTTTTGTATCACTGTGATTGCATGCGCAAAGTTTGACTAGTGTATACATGATATATGCACTTATAGACTGAAAATATAGTAAATGCCTTCTCTCTCTCTCTCTCTCTCTCTCTCTCTCTCTCTCTCTCTCTCTCTCTCTCTCTCTCTCTCTCTCTCTCTTCCTGCAAAATTTGACTATTGCATACATATTGCTGTCATAGACTGAAAATATAGTAAATGCCTTCTCTCTCTCTCTCTCTCTCTCTCTCTCTCTCTCTCTCTCTCTCTCTCTCTCTCCTGCAAAAATTTGACTATTTTATACATATTGCACTCATAGACTGAAAATATAGTAAACTCCTCTCTCTCTCTCTCTCTCTCTCTCTCTCTCTCTCTCTCTCTCTCTCTCTCTCTCTCTCTCTTTCCTGCAAAATTTGACTATTGTATACATATTGCACTCATAGACTGAAAATATAGTAAATGCCTTCTCTCTCTCTCTCTCTCTCTCTCTCTCTCTCTCTCTCTCTCTCTCTCCTTCCTGCAAAATTTGACTATTTTATACATATTGCACTCATAAACTGAAAATATAGTAAATGCATTTAATCTCTCTCTCTCTCTCTCTCTCTCTCTCTCTCTCTCTCTCTCTCTCTCTCTCTCTCTCTCTGTCTCTGTCTCCTTCCTGCTCGTGTTTACAGGAGTTTCAGATATATTTCAGAGGCCGGTAGTAAGGCACAACAAGCTCTCTCCTATTGACTCAATTTCTCAATCCCCAGATGTTGACGCACGCTCTGCCCTCGAGGAGGCGTTCCGGCTAATTGCCTCTGGATGGGATGGGAGCTGTGAAAAGGGAGTCGATCTGAGATCTGCTCAGGTAGGAAAATATTTTCTGCTTGTTTGGGTGCTTAAGGTGACTGTCCAAATGACCGAATGTTTTTGCGTCGGATCTGTTTCTCTTAAGAGCCACTCAAACGCATTTTGATTTCGTCATGCATTTCCGACCCGCTTTTTGGTGTTGTGGGCTTGTCCCGTAGGGCCATGAAGGTGGGCTGTCAAATTATATTGTAATTTATTGAGGCGGTATTTTTTTCTCTGTCATGATATTCCGGAATACTTTATGGATTTTTATCGTTATATCAGAATTCGTTCGCTGATGTTATGGTTCCATTTTAAATTGAAGGGAGACTATTTTTTTTTTAAGCTACTGTTATCGAGTTCCCAAATGTTTTTATCCGTGTTCCTGTTTTCTTGGAACGAAGAACTTCTTCAAAGATTTTACTTTAAATTAGATTTGAGAATTGTAGCGATTCGGTTTTTTATGTATTTTGTTTTATATTTTAAATAAATATTCATAGATATATAGATTTCCATACACGCTCATGTATATGTGTATATATATATATATGTATATATGTATGTATGCATGTATGTATGTATGTGTATGTATATACATACATACATCTATAAAATCATTTATACATATACATACGTATATATACACATATATATTATGTGTGTGTTTGTATACATGTGTTTTATATATATATATATATATATATATATATATATATATATATATATATATATATATATATATATATAGATTTCCTTACACACTCTTTACTGTAACAGCGTTTACTTTTGTAAAACATTATACATTATCCATATATATGTATACGCATATATATATGTTAATTTATATATACATATATAAACAAATATATATATATATATATATATATATATATATATATATATATATATATATATATATTATACACCTGCATACATACATATGTGTGTGTTTGTGGTGTGTGTTTGTATATACATGTTTGTGTATGTATATTATATATATATATATATATATATATATATATATATATATATATATATATATATATATATATATATATATATATATATATATATATATATATATATATATGTGTATATATATATATGTGTGTGTGTGTGTGTGTGTGTGTATATACAGGAACATACATAAATTATAGACGTATATTTATATTTATATATATAATCATATATATATGTATATATATATATATATATATGTATATATATAGATATATATATGCATATATATATATATATATATATATATATATATATATATATATATATATATATATGTGTATATATATATATATATATATATATATATATATATATATATATATATATATATATATATATATATATATATATATATATATATATATATATATATATATATATATATATAATTTATATAAGGACTCTAGCATTGTCTGGGGCAATTCTGGTTGAAATCAACAGCGCTAATGGCGTTTCACAATCTTAAGGATAATATTCTTGAGCCTCATAACTACTTAAATGAAAAATACTTCACAGAAAGGCAGTTATTTATGTCAGAGCGAGATGAATAACTGCCTTTTAGTTAAGCAATGGGAGCTAATACCAGTGGGTGGAAAAAGTCTTCTTTTCAAAAAGACTTCCCTTTTTACTGTAAATCAGATTTTCCTTTTTCACCGTCATGTCAAGACGTTAAAGGTATTGTATTTTCCGTTGAGATCGCGTTCATTTTTTCTTAACTCTAAGTCTTTAAAAATAAATAATTTTTTTTTTTTTTTTTTTTTCGGTTCTGTGATTGCGCCCTAAGATATACTAATTACCGCAAAGGTATCACAAACATTATCAAACATACAGCAGTACACAGACACATACGCAAGTGAATTTTCTTGGGTTTTCTTATACAACAGGAAAAGAACCGGTATTGATATATGACGATTTGAAAACCAAAAAAAAAAAAAAAAAGTAATTAAATCAGAGACCAAACATGTTTTTGCAACACTCTACGGCATTCGTGCACCCGGAGGAGTTTAGCTGCATATCAAGGGTTAACTTGTTAAATATTCTTATTTATTTCTGTGTATTCAGATTTAATTGGCTCGTGAAAATGAATTCAGAACTTAAAAAAAAAAAACGGAAAATTTATCGTGACAGTTTCAAAAGAGTGCCTCTGGTATGAGCTGTGGGGATAAATGCATATTGCTGATGATCTTTCATTTCACTCTGATACTCATGCAAGCCTTCTGGATATGGTATAGTTTGGTTAAGTGATGGTATAGTTTGGTTAAGTGAAATCACAGGAGTGGATAGACAGATATCCTTTTATATGACTCATTTTTAGGAAAGGTTCACTGATTTAGTTCTCAAGTTACTCATTTAGAAGTATTGACGTGGGAGCACTTAAGGAATTTATTTAGCTGATTACTTTAGAAATGCTGATATCATCTTGAGCTTCTTTTGTGAAGACTGCGGCGCACGGTTGAGAGCGTACGCCCCACGTGACATAGAAAAAAAAAAAGTTCGATTCAGAAGTCCTTATGAGAATTCATCAGACATTACAATGAAAGTGGATATGTAGAGAACAGAACTACAATGCAATCTTTAGAATTCACTCTTACACTACAGAATTAGGTGAGTTTCAGAATTAAGCATGTGAGTTAAGACTTGAACTGAAACGTACTTAAATATGACATGAAAATATACGAAATAAGTCACTTTTTTTTTTTTTTTTTTTAGAAAACAACAGGTAAACCAAAGCATTATGCAAAAACGCTTCAGAACATTGAAACAAAGAGGCGCCTGCGACAAGGCATGGCGCCCGGCAAAAAAAAAAAAGTGAACTGAGAAAGAAAGTGGAGCTTTGTACTCACCAAGGGCGACATTTCGTGGGTGTCCGCCGAACGATGGTGATAATTGAGAATGAGGACCGTACTAACGACACTTGATGCAACCATAAACATAATGCAGTTAAAGTAGGTGCCTGCAGAGAATAAGTCTGTCTGTTAGTTTTGCCTTTTGCGTTCTCTTGGATCGTACAGAGATTGTACCCACATCGAGCAGAGCCCCTGGCTGTAGCTTTTAATATATACTAAGTGACAACTGACTCGTACATATCTTTACTTCTAACTGATTCACTTTCTTGGATGACTAGAATACTTAGGGTTCTGAGAACATGATTCTTTCCGTCTTCTAAGACAACTCAAGTGCACCCTACGACTAGTGATGTAGATACTCAATGCACCGTCATACTGTACCATCAATCCTACGCTGTGCATTTTGATCCTATCAACGTGGTGGCCTAAGAGAGGATGGGGAAATCTACAGGTGAGATTAAGTAAAACTGAGTCTTTTAATCTTGGAATTATCTTGTGAAAGTGATGTACTTTAAAGAGACTACTGTGTCATTATTGCACTCCAGCCCAGACCTGGAATTTCCATCGTTCAGTTGCATCTTGCTGTGAAAACGTTAACTGGAAAGTGCCTTTTTGTTGTGGCATTTAACCGCTCCTGATTCGTGAGAAAATTCCAAATTTGTAGAAGGAGTTAAGGCTGCAAATGGTGCCATCAATAGGGAAAATACACATTTATTGTGAACAGCTAAGCAGTCTATAAAATGAAGAGTCAAAACTGTGGTCCTAGGATTTAGAAAAATAGTACAAAAAACAAACAAACTGAAAACTCTGAAGGTCAACTTTTTGATCATTACTTGGGCTATATCTGCTCGATGTGGGGTGAGTTAAGTCTAGACTAAAGAAAACATGCCTGTACTTACTAAAACAACCATGCACTACCACCAATTACGGTTGGAGACCAATGATTGGTGTCGGTGGAGGAGGACTTTGGATTTTGTAGGGTTTTTGAGACGTTTGGTTAGATTAAGAAGTTGGAGGGGCACTGGATGTTATAGAATGGGAAGAGAGAGAGTTGGTTTGGAGGCAACTGGAAGAGAGCTCGGCATATAAAGAATATTCAAGGGAAGTGAGCATGTGCTGGTTACTGTAACACTTTGCTTGCGGAACGGGAAGAATAATACTAAGCATGAAGGAATGTGCGGGAAAGCACTCGCAGGTATTCACGAAGGAAGATGCAGGAAGAAGATGTCAGAACATGATTGATTAGTGTTTTCAGCTGGAAATCAGAGAAGCTAGGAAACAATAAATAAGGGTGCCGAATAAGCACGCGTTTCACAGAACTGAACAGTGGTGAGTATCACCAGATGGAAAAGCATTAAATGATGAGGGACAGTTATATCTGATAGAAGCCTTGGGAGAGCACCACATTGGTGAGAGTTTGGGGAACTGTGGGTAGTCTGGGGTTTTTAGGTCACTGGATGAGGTGGTGTTGGTGGTGGAACATGGCATGAATGATTTCCAAAGCCTTCTGCTAAGTCAGGCGTTGAGTTTTTTCCTCCGTATTTTTCAAAAGAGTTTCAGGGCCTGAAATAGAACTATTCAGTCTTCGGTCTTGGAATGTGCTGCAATGATAGAAAGAGCAAATATAAGGGCGTGAGAAATGCATCAATCTCGAAGGTCATTTGATTTAGTTTAGTGTGAGATCTCTGGAAAAGAAGAGTGGGGACCAAAAAATCGGAAAGCTTTTGTAAGCACTTTCCAGACGAACTGCGAATGCAGACATTGAAGGAATGTGTGTCGGTTTATGAAATAGCCGCTCGGTAAACTCAAGCATGAAAACTGGAAAGGAAAGGAAGGTAGAATGTATGTGAACAGATAGTTAGTTATGGGTATCGGAAAAATTAGTCTCAAATATGGAAAGTTATGTTTCTTGGACAAACTGAAAGACGGTAGTTATGGTGTGTGAACATGATACCATGATACTGGAAAGGAGGAGACATGTTGAAAGAAAGTAGAATTCCTTTTCTCATAGAGTACCAAAGATTGTTTGAAAACAATTTCAAAAAACGTAAGACAGTTTAAAAACCCTTCATGAATCAGGAAATTTCAGTAATGCTAAAAGGTCAAGGTTGCCAGGAGAAATGAGAGGTGTTTGAAATACAGTAGAACGTGGATGGCCTTGAATATGGATGTATCTGGAGCCGAAAAAGACATGGTATTAAAAAGACTAGAGTGATGATTAAGAGCTCACGTAGCAAAGGCCAGAAGTCATGTGAATGTGAAATTGTATGGGTAATGAAAGTTTTTGTTGCTAAATAAAGGGAAGTGTAGTGTTTTTTATGGGTTTTTTTTACGTGAAAAGGACATCCTATGAACACTTGTGCTCGAAACAAACATTGAACCTTCGAGGATGTTCAAGAGAGCCCAGGAAACAAAAATTGAAACTTCGAGGATGATCAAGAGAGCTCGGGAAACAAGCATTGAAACTTCGAGGGTGATCAAGAGAGCTCGGGAAACAAACATTGAACCCTTCGAGGATGATAAAGAGTGCTCAGGAAACAAAAATTGAACCTTCGAGGATGATCAGGAGAGCTCAGGAAACAAAAATTGAACCTTCGAGGGATGATCAAGAGAGCTTAGGAAACAAAAATTAAACCTTCGAGGATGATCAAGAGAGCTCAGAAACAAACATTGAACCTTCGAGGATGATCAAGAGAGCTCAGGAAACAAACATTGAACCTTCGAGGATGATCAAGAGAGCTTAGGGAACAAAAATTGAAACCTCGAGGATGATAA
This sequence comes from Macrobrachium rosenbergii, assembly GCF_040412425.1. Taxonomy (NCBI): domain Eukaryota; kingdom Metazoa; phylum Arthropoda; class Malacostraca; order Decapoda; family Palaemonidae; genus Macrobrachium; species Macrobrachium rosenbergii. The sequence continues at coordinate 33,627,211 of NC_089753.1, read as the reverse complement.
AGTGCTCGGGAAACAAACATTGAACCTTCGAGGATGATCAAGAGAGCTCAGGAAACAAAAATTGAACCTTCGAGGATGATCAAGAGAGCTCGGGAAACAAACCTTGAACCTTCGAGGATGATAAAAGTGCTCAGGAGATGAAAGGAGAGCTCGGGAAACAAAATTGAATCTTCGAGGATGATCAAGAGAGCTCGGGAAACAAACCTTGAACCTTCGAGGATGATCAGGAGAGCTCGGGAGATGATCAGGAGAGCTCGGGAAACAAAAATTGAACCTTCGAGGATGATCAAGAGAGCTCGGGAAACAAGCATTGAACCTTCGAGGATGATCAAGAGAGCTCAGGAAACAAACATTGAAACTTCGAGGATGATCAAGAGAGCTTAGGAAACAAAAATTGAAACTTCGAGGATGATCAAGAGAGCTCGAGAAACAAACATTGAACCTTCGAGGATGATCAAGAGAGCTCAGGAACCAAACATTGAACCTTCGAGAATGATTATGAGAGCTCAGAAACTTGCAAAGGAAACTTTTGAGTTCGACCAGTTTGAGTAAGTGTCGTCTCGCAGAATAACACACAAAAATATTTTGGCAAAGAAACCAAGTTTAGTCAAAACAATGAAAGCAAAATGTGATTCATAAGCAAGGATTAAAAGCACCAATAGAATGAAAGCATTATATATTGTTTTGAGAGCACCCCTGAGAATCGTTCTCATGTTGGAGGTAACAAAATTTCGATTGGGAAAACTACGACTACAGACAGTTGCTTTGCAGCAAACCTCAGAGGGTGGTCAGAGCAGCTTGTACCGAAAAGTTTTGATAAGGTAAAGATGTAACAAGGCATGTGTTGGAAACCTAATTTCAGGCCAGGAGACTCAATTTGGAAATCTTAGACGAATTTGAGGACAAATGCGATGAGAAACTCGAATTGTTCCTTGGAAATCACAGTGTAACGAAATGAGATAAATGTAAGTCGTGCTGATAGATGGAGTGGAAAGAACTGGATTTGTAATGGAAAAGGAATAATTGTATATGTTTTTTTTGAGATGCTAATAGATACTGATACAAATTTCACTTATGGATGATGAAGGAATGAAAATTGCGTGTAAGAAACGTGACTATTGGTAGAAGAGTATTTTTTTGTATATGCAGAAAGCAACTGTAGTTTAGAAAAGTTAGGCAGGAATTCCTTACGACTAGGACTCGTCAGAGCATGCTGAACGACAGTGAATTATCCCGTGTCGAAATTCTAATTCAGAATGAAGTAATGTGTACTAGGGGTGAAAGTAGAGATGGACATTTCCCCAGTTATACAGATTTTTTTTGCTTCGATCAGAGAGAGTAGCGAAAATTTCAGGCATAACGGTGATCATAGTCATTGATGGAGAAACACTGGGAAGAAAGCATAGCTAAGATTTCAAAGACATTCCCACTGAAGATGAAGATGGGGGGAATTTTGAAAAGACAGTGATACTGTTTTTGATAAGGACACTGTGTGGTTGTCTGAGTGTTTTGGATGTCGGAATCCATGTACCTAAGACGGAACAGTCAACAGAGATATCAAGTGGAACCTACGCTATTTGCGTAGATGTGCATGTATTGCTTAGAATTACGAAGAATTGAAATGTAGCCAGAAAATTTTGGTAGGGTGAATACTCATACTTACTTGCATAGCCATGGTCATCGTTCAATTATGGAAGATGGGACTGATATGAAAAGATAAGATCATGTTTTTGAAAATGTGCAAGGGCCGAGAGATCTGCTCTTGTCCGAGAGGTAAAAGTAGACAAATTTTGGGCTGGGATGGCAGCACATTGGCTTCGGTAACGAAAGCAATTAGTACAAGTACTTACTGAAAGAGATAAAAGAATACAAGCAAGCAAAGCTGGTCATTATGATGATAGTGCAGGTTAGTAGGCTGATGAGAGCACGGGGTGAGGTTCATGAGAGTGTGAACACAATTTCTGAGTCGAGAGGAACGCTGGATGGGTAGGTTCTTAGGATTTGCTTTTCTTCTCATCGGAGATACCAGGCACAGGAGGGCATGTCGGGTATCGAAGTATTTGCTCGGGGGGTGGGGAGAAAATAAGATTGCCGAGGCGGAAGAGGCGATGGAGGAATTGAGGAGAGCTCATGCTTTTTTTTCTACCACTACTGGAGAAGAATTACGGATAGTTCTTTCTTCTGGGTGGGGAGGGTGGAGGTGGATTGTGGTGGGGGCTGGTGGTGGGGAGAAAGGAAAAAGGGGTTAAATGATTCTAGATCATTTGCTTGTGTTAAGGCTTCTAGATGTGTTATACTAGCTCCAACATCTACTAGAAGCAAGATTGAAAAGATAACTATTCAAAAATACACTTTTCTCTTAGCTACAAATTACTGTCTTACAGAATATATATATATGATGTCAAGCATGCATTATATCTGATTAATGTTAAAACTATTTCAAAAATGTATGAAGGGCGAATGATCATTAACTGTACCACCGGTAAGGAATATGCAAAATCATCATTTCAACTGTTACCATCAGCATATACGTAAAAGGGGGAAGTATATATATATACAAATACTATATATATATATATATATATATATATATATATATATATATATATATATATATATATATACAAATATATATATACAAAGTATATATAAGCATATATATGTATATATACATATATATAATATTAAACACCGATAAAAAGGTAAGATGCCCCAGAGATAATTGCAAGTTTTAATTTGACAGTGAGGGAAATGAATAACCTTTATATATTCCCACGTATGAGTGCCTTCATACATTATACAAAATTGTTTTTTTCTTCCTCTTTTGCATACCACACCGTCATTTTGTACTGGGTGTGGAATACAAAACGTTTCATTTAAAATGGGATTCCCATTTGAAGTTGAGTATGTTTTAATAGTTTATTTACAAGTTTGGCTAACCTGTACATTTCTGTTTTGAGGTTTGGGATTAGTTTCTTCAGTTAATGGAGATTTGTGAATATAAATATACATTTTTTTTTTTCGTGATTCCTTGACTCTGAGGGATCTTACGGAATTATAAATACGTTTATATATTCTTTATATGAGCTTAGTCCATCAATACTTGGATGTCGAGGGAGAGAGGAGAGTTGATATTTGCCCAAATTAGTGAGAAAGCGATCTTTTGTCTGTTTTCCATTTTTTTTTTAAAAAGCATGGTTACGTCCAATGGGAAAAATGTTTAGAATGGGGAAAATTAAAAATAGCCTTTCTTAGCATAGTGTGTTTTTTTTTTTTCCTTCGGTTATCAGGACCTTTGGGTGAGTTTAGGTTTTTAGTTGGTGTTGTTAGATGTGTTGTTTTAAGAGAGGTTATACATTGTATGAGGTTATATATTGTATGATTAGAGGTATGATGAAGCTGAAAAAAGATAGAATTTGAATTAGTTAGTTCAATATTTAGACACAGTATTAATTAGATGATTTGTGATTTATATTATATATATCACACGAAATGCGACATTCAAGTATATAGTTTAGAGAGCCTTGGATTAGCATTTCTTAAAATTTTCCCTGGAGCTGAAAAATAGAGTATTAATGGTTTGTTATAGTTTGGGTTGACACTGCCGAAAACAGCCTCATTAATTGTTGATTAGGGACTTTCAAAAAGTACATGCAATAGGGCGAAAAGAAGCGGTCTCAAGTGTGCAAAACCCGAGTCTCTGCGACGTCGACCTTCAGGACTTTCTAATTGCAAGAACTATCAATCAACAAAAGTTAAAACAGATGGACTGACGCTGCGGTCGCAAAGCGCGTGACGCTGAATCAGGTCGACTGACCGACGCAGACTTGGGTTCTCCACACTTGATAGGTTGCATGAGAGAAGAGTGAGGCCAGATTCCCATTTCTGTCTTCTGATTGGCTGGCCAAATAAATACTATATAGCTCTATATACTATCACGGCCGGGGCGAACACGGAAAACCTTTCATGTACTATTTGTTATTGTACAGGTATATCGTCTCGAGATGTGCAACGAAATCATGTCTCGTGTTTCTTATGTACACACAAAAAAAAAAAAAGAATGTAGCGAGAGAACGAAAGCGGCAGATATATTCTCTAACTCTATTACCGAGAGAGATGAGAGGTTTGGAGAAAATGTCGGGCTTTGAGAAAGAGAGGAAATTGAAGACAAAAAATGAAGAACTGAGTTGCATTTTGCTTAGGAGAGGAACAAAATGCTGCCTTAGATTCTGGTTGGTCAGTTTTTGTTGTTTTCAGAGTTAATCAACACAGATTAGTATCATTACTTTTTTTTTTTTATTGATATTTATGAAAGAATGATTGTCCCAGTAGGTAAGGTAGCTGATAATGGTAAAACATCAAGTTTTCCAATTTCGCGGAGTGTAACTTAGGGGAAGGGTACTTGTCGATGTATTTTTGGTTTTGTTGCTGTTGATTTTCCCTATTCGTGTTTCCTATAATGTGCTTACATTATGTATGTATGTATGTATGTATGTATATATATATATATATATATATATATATATATATATATATATATATATATATATATATATATATATATATATATATATATATATATATATATATATATATATATATATATATATATATATATATATATATATATATATATATATATATATATATATATATGTATATATATATATATAATGTAAAATATATAGTGTATATGTGTTTTGTGATGAAAAAAAGGCTATTTGTCTAGAATCACCTTCAGGCGGCTCAAAGAATTTTAAGTTCTTTTGGAGTCAAAGAAAAACCATATTGTGCTCAGTTCTGGAGCTCAGGACATCGTGTGATCCGTCCTTCAAAACACTTCTTTCTTTCACCAATGCAAGAGTTCCCTCCCGCCGTCTTCGAAGTACTGATTAAGTGCGATCGTTCTGCAAGTTCCGCCCACGCTATGGGTGGGCGTCACAACCGCCAAGTGATTGATGTCGATTTCTGCCGTCAAAAATGAGAGTTTTGGTATATGCGAATGGTAAACTTCCTTCTTTTTAAAGCATCTTTGGATCGCATCATCGTCTTGCACTCAAGTCGTACAGCTGGGGTGATTGTGAGCGGAAACTCTCATGCAGGTGTTCACCCGTGAATGCATTTGTTTGCTGCTGTGCACACTTGCGATCAAACAAGTGTGCGCACAGGTGAACAGGGGCGGGGGAATGGGCACATGTGTTTGGGTATGAATGTGGAAGTATGGGTACATGTTTCATAGGTGTTCTAGCAGACAAGCTCACATGCATCCGCGCAGGGATAAACAAGCTCGCATATGTTGGTATGCATTTGCACGTGTGTATAAATGTATATGTGTCTTTCCGTATGTCATGTGTGTTTGTGTTCAGCTCAAGGTTTCAGATTTGAATGTACTGCTTGTAGTCGACTATATTTCATAAGCCAGAATGTTGACTTATATTTCTTCATGCTGCATAACTCTGGAATGTGAACCGACTGCATTTATAAATGAAATATTCTAGGAAATGATGTAATTTTGAAGTTTAAATTTGAATTTTTTCTCTTTTAAAGTGATTGAGAATTTGTGGCATTGATGTGAGTATTACAGTAGATATAAGAGTACTGTGTATGTATATGTTTCTTGCCTAGTTTTGTTGTCATGCACATGCTATGTTGTGTATATGAATGTGTGTGTGTGTATGAGTAGTAACATTCATACAGTCAAGTTTTCTACAAAAGTTTCATGTCTAGAATATAAAGAATTTCACTGTGAAATGTTCGTGTTTTCAGCATGAACTAAACGAAACCAGACTTGTTTTAAAAAGTGTTTTTTTTTGTGTCATGTTGGCTGTCCTAAAGAAGTTAAGATGTTCGTTTTTTTCTGTTCCTTTTCCTAAGTTTTTTTTTTTAACCTCGTGAGATTCCCTGATATAATTGTGCTCATGTTACTTGCTGTTTATTTGCTGTTGAATTGATTTTTGGTTTTAAACCTATTTTCGCTTCAGTTATAGCCAGCTTGTCTCTCATGGGATTATATTATTTTTTTTAAACCATCTGTATTGCAAGTCCAGTATGTTTAACACCGAATTTTATAAATTCATTCTCTTATTCTGGGAAGGAAAAATCTTAGATATATTTATAATTAGAAAACAAACTGTTCAAAATGCAGTGGTTTATGAAGCAATATTGTTGTATCTGTCAGGTTTTGTCATTAGATTAACAGCGAGAAAAAACATGATTTAATTTTAATCTAATTTTTATGATAACATTTGGCCATAATGAACAACAGGCTTATTTCAGAGGGTAGCTGAAGTTGTGTATGTTGTATGATGCAAGTCCATATATTGACAGTTTGGGATCGTGATGAATTCAGATATTTGGTTATTAGACCCCGTGACAGAAAGAATTATATTAACAGTTTGTCATATCGTTGGGCTTCTCTCGATTTTTTTTTTATCTTCCCCTTTATCGAATTTTTTTTTCATATGAGGCTACGATTTCAATAATGACAATCTTAATTTTTAAATTATAAAATGATAGGAGATATAACATTTTGATTTGAGCACAGCTTACATTTATCTAGGAAACGTTGCAAATACAGCAGTGAAGTCTAAAAGATCTTATCATTACCTTGATGTAGAATGGGTGAGATTTTATAGTTTAATTTTATTCTTCATTGAAGGTGTTTACTATTGTGTTTAAAAATTCTTCAAAAAAGAAAATGTCTATGTTGATCTGCTGAAACAAATTTTGGACGTTTTTTTTGTGCGTGTTTCTGTTTCAGTGTAGTTTCTTTCTGTATAGTAGTACTCATTTGATTATTGAACGTTAAGAAATAAATATGATTCCATTCGATTGTGGTACATTCTGTTAACTGTTCTTGATTACAGGCTCTAGTGATGAGTAAAACACTAAAGTATGGCAGTTTCGTAGGCTATGAAATGTGCTAAGGAAAACTTATTTTTACCACTATGATTATCAAGATATTTACACAGATATCAAAAAGTGTTATTAAACTGCTAATAGGAAGAGGAAAGCATTTAAGAATAACGTGACGTGTTGACCCAAAGCATCAAAGGTCTCAATTATTGCAGATCATATCAATTGCCAGTTACTGTTACGATTCGAAAATGGCGATACTGGGTAATGATCACTACAAACAAAAAAACTCTAGATCAGTTCTTAAGTCGTTTTGGCTCTCGTTGTTCTTGAGATATTTTGGAATTTGCTTTTGAATTGGTAATCACAAAAGACCCGCCATTACGGTCATTAACAAACTTTGGGCGCCAGAGTCCCGTTGCACTGATGGTGGGATCGAGTTTGTTGGAAGAGAAATTGGGGTATTTGTACAGACCTTGGAAAGTGAAGTCTGGATTGAAGTTTTAGAGCCATTTAACAGATGGTTTTTTTAATCGACCCATGGATGTACTGTAATATAGAATGAATAATTTAGTTTTATAGATTATATTGGCAATTGACTTCAGAACAAAAATTATTGTCCAAAAAAGAGCATCAAGTGTGAATGATGCGAGGCATTTATATTTGCCGTTAATGTACTATTCATATTTGCTGTCGGTTTCAATGCATAGTTCTGGAATGTCAACATACATCATAACAGCTTAGAAAATGATACATATGTATATATATGAAAAAAAAAAGCAGTTACAGTGAGTGAAGCATTCTTTCCGCTCTTTCAGGCATGGACAAGAGAGTTGAGATCATAGCTGGGAATGGCGATTGTGGTTTGAGTATCGATCACAAAAAAGTATAGTAGTAGCGTATTTGTGGAGGTTGGGGGGGGCGGCGGGGGTATACAGGGTTTCAGCAAGCAGTTTTTAGCATATGGTGGAAGACAAATCTCTAGCAACGGAACTGTGAAAAAAGATGGCTTGAAAAATAGCTGCCGGCCGTTGAGGTAATATAGCGCGCATGAAGAAGCAGTACTGGTGTACATATTGCATGGAGGGACGTTTATGGTTTAGACCAGAATACACTGGCGTTCAGTATTGAGATTGTCGTTACTAGGAAAAAGTTTTAAGAATTACATTTTGGTACAATGGTCCGTCACTTGGTGACGGCAACAGTCAGCTCAGAGAAAGTGGAGAACAGAAAGAGCAAGAGAGATGCGGAGGTCACAGAGACAAACGAAGAGAGGAAAAAATAAAAGGGGAAGGTCGGATATCAATCAGTTTACGTGCGCCAATTCCGGTAAAACAGAGGTCAGTACATTATCATCAGCTGGTTGCAAACAAAAAAGGTAAAAAAAAAAAAAAAAAAAAAGGTAGAATTGTAATGCCACCGCCTGTCGCCGAGAATGTGGTACCAGAAACATCATCACCGCTGTGGGAGGTGGGGGGGCTCTCCACGTACTGGGGAAACCCGCTTGGGAATGGTTTCTATGCATATTATGTTTTAGAAGTTTTATAAATAGAACAGTACTAATATTATATATATATATCATGACCTATGCAAACCAAAGTGGTGTCATTCAGCTCCAGTGCTTCTGTGAACATTAGAACAGCATTGCTATCATAAGCAAAAATGCAAATTATATATATATATATACGAATATATATAAAGGTAAGATAGGAAGAAAGCAGAGTAGGCACTATTTTATATATATATATATAACCAGTCAATTTCCCCTTCCCTGGTGGTCGCCCTGTTAGGTTTGAGAGGGGGGAGATGTAGGGGGGAGGGGGAGAAGAAGGAAGGCTACCCATGAGAAGTGAGACTTAAAAGTATTCCACGCTGCTGTATGAGAGGCGACGTGGTCCCATGCGCAAGCACTTACATGTATAAAAAGGGGAGGAGGGGGGTCTTGCTATACAAGTCCTGGATTTTCCATAAATATGTATAAAGGGCATATAAGTTCCGCATATACGTACATATGATATACATGGATATATACAATATGTATGTATAATGCATGGTTATAAATGTGTATATGATGCGCTCGCATACCTCGACATACGCATGCGGGCGTATGCATATACACAAGTATGTTTGTATAAATGAGCATCATGATTAGTCCAAACCAAATGGGATGAGAATACAAAGGAAATCCTCTAAATATATCATATTGCAAAAGCAAAAAAGCCAGTAGGCTGAACAGGGCAGGCCTTCTTTCCACATGCAACAGAGAACAAAAAAAAAGAAGAAGTAGAAGGGTACAGAATGTCTTGTATATGGAGTAATGGGTCTCCTGCACATAAAGTAGCGTTCTTTCTTCCTTATAAAACCAACGGGTAGCTTTATAAACAAGACTTTGAAATCAGGCAAACACAAAGCTAATAATCTTTTCACTTGAAACATGGTAAAATGGCTGTGTATATGATTTTCCAACACTCTGTTAGTAGGTTTAAAGGTATCCCAGATTGCTTATCGTTACGGCGAAAAGACACAATTGTTATGGATTTAAGAATCATAGCTTTCTATTTAGTTATATAAACAGATGCATGCAGATCGTTATTCATTTTCCTAGTCAGACATCAGACCTGAAGATTTATCTGAACATCCTTTAGAAATACAGAAGTCTAATTAAAAAAAACCTGCAATAATGATATCTTCAGAATTAGTACACCTTATGGTTTACAGAGATGAGTGTCAGTACACCTTCGCTGCATTACATAGTTAAAAGTGTTGTTTTTAGAATTCAGACAAGAAAAAAAAAACCATTGAATTATTCTGGAAATATTCTTGCTTAAGAGAATTAGCGCACCACCGTCCCCCCTAGATATCTTAATTTTATAGCGGTATCATCCTACTCGGTAATATAATAATAGGACTAAGATATTACCTATAGAAAGATAGAATTTTTGTCTTATTGAAAAAAAAATCATTGCTTATTTCAGACATTCGTAAATTTTTCTCTTACTGGTAATGTGAGTAGAATGAGCTCATGCTTGTAGTATATGTGAAAAAATTAGATGTGTACATTATGTTTACATCTGAAAGAAGACAGGGGAAAATGTTAGTGTCGTGTGTTAATACATATTTTGCATGTGTATACTGTGTGTTAATACATATTTTAAATGTGTATACTGTGTTAATACATATTTTACATGTGTATACTGTGTTAATACATATTTTACATGTGTATACTTTGTGTTAATACATATTTTACATGTGTATACTTTGTGTTAATACATATTTTACATGTGTATACTTTCTGTTAATACATATTTTACATGTGTATACTGTACGCTTGTGCATAGACATGGATCTAGATATGGATACAGTTGAATATGTTTCTGTGTTTACTCACTTTTGTGTATTTGTGCATGAGTAAGTATTCTTGCGTCCACGTATCTGATCCATACGTATATAAAGCATCTAGATGGCAGTGCGTGGCAATGAATGACAAACGGATTGAAGTTGTAGGTGGCTTTTTGCGCAGACCAAACAGCATGTTTGCCATTTCCGTAGCAGTCACTCCCATGTTCGAGAGAATTCAAAAGTACAGAACTGCAGTCAGACGCTGGCATTCCCCACATGCTTAACATACTTCAGAGACTTTGCAATCTTAACTATTCCCAACATCACAATTAACACTTCAGTATCAGTATCAACGCAAGTGTGAATATTTAAAGCCTATTTTCTAATCGCTGGGACGTCAGTTTCGCAAAGCCAGTGACGGACGGATTTGGGTGTCCTTGAATCGAGTTTTCAGCTTAACGGTCGTTGTCATACAATTTGCAGTACAAAAGTAAGTTATAATTGCAGTGGAAAAAACGGAATTAAATCATTTATTTTTACATATGCGCTAGAAGCCTTAAATAACAGTAATGGTACATTCTGCCACTGGTATTGTTGTTTTTTTTGTATCATTTCAAAATGAGAATAGTAAAAACTGAAAATATAGCATTGTTAGTTGCCTACACAATTTATAGTATACAAAAAATGGGAGAGAGAGAGAGAGAGAGAGAGAGAGAGAGAGAGAGAGAGAGAGAGAGAGAGAGAGAGAGAGAGAGAGAGAGAGAGAGAGTCAACAAAATTATAAACTGTCTACTTGGGAGATCTGCTATCGGTCCTTGACTTAGAGATTTTTCACCCAAGACTTATTTGTGATGTTCCTTTAGTGTATATAGGTTATTAATGTTGGTGTGGGACGTAATGAGAAAAGAAAAAAAGGCTTGAACTTGAATGGCGGAGTTTCTTAGCCAATAACAGAAGCTATGTATGGTAAATTTGTATTTCGTTCCCTGTTGATTAAGTAGTGCATATTCCGTTCGTCTGAACGACACTGCTTATCATCTGCTTGTCATGCATGTGAACGTACGTACATTGAATTGTATACACAAACTATATGTAATATATATATATATATATATATATATATATATATATATATATATATATATATATATATATATATATATATATATATATATATATATATATATGTATATATATGCTGGAAATGCGAAAATACCTGTAAATTTTTGTTTTCGTGTAATCTGATGTCTATGACTTGTATGAATTGTGTGTGTATATATATACATATATATATATATATATATATGTATATGTATATGTATATTGGATATACGGTACGCAAGTGAGTATATTTGTTTTATGTATTAAGAACCTCAGTGATTGTGGGGAAAAAGGAAGAATTCTGCAAATAACTGAAGATATTAGTCGTTTCACAGATTTGTTGCTGACATTTCTAGTTGCTTCGTTTAGCAGAAAGTTGTACTCGGATAGGTCTCGTACCCAAATATATCGGTTTAAACATTTTTTTTTTCTCAAAACAGACTGACACGAAGCTCGCTTTGCAGTGCTGAAGATGGTAAAGGAATAATAATGAGAGGAAATGATTTTTTTTTTTTAACATTTTCACGAATACGGCATTGGTGTAAAAACAAGAAAATTAACATCTTCGAGCGATGCTTTACCCTCGAGTTACAAAATCCCGGTTTCAGTCGATTTGATGTACTGTAATAGAGTAGGAGGACAGGCAGGAAGACTTTTAGAATTAAAAAGAAATGAAGGAACATTTCTGGCAGGAGAGATATTGAAATTCATGCCTAGCAGCATGAGTTGAGAGAGAGAGAGAGAGAGAGAGAGAGAGAGAGAGAGAGAGAGAGAATAATTTTCAGTTGAAGTAGACTCGGAAGGTAAAATGTAGCGAAAAATGAAAAAGGAAAATGAGATGTAATGGAGATATTATGGGAAGTTTATGTCCAGTTGAATCTGTGTGTGACAAACACAAAAGTAATGACGCTGACGATGCCTCAACTTTCGTATATAACCCACCGGGACATGAGTTCCTTCCATCGTGCTGATGACGGTAGCCTTTTTTGGGGGGTGGAAATGAATGCAGATATAGAAAATTATACGGTACCGTAATAAGTATGCTTTGTGGAAGTGATATCAAGTTGTTGATATGATTGGGGCGTAAAACAGGAATTCTGAAAGAGGAGTTTAATTTCATTATTATGAACTCTATAACTAAAGGAAAAAAAAAATTGATTAAAGCAAATTACATCAGAACGAAAACTTCAGATTACATCCATTTTGGTGTTTCGTCTCCATTAAGAGCAAGTGTTATAGTAAACAAGTTTTGACAGTCAAAAAAAAATACTCAAAGGTACTGTCCAGTGTGTTTTGAACATGACCACAATTATGATAAGTTTCCGTTCACAGATGGCTGGGTGTTTAGTACTTGTCGTTTGGAAAGGGGGGAAAAAAAGAGGAATTTATGCTTGTCACGGGGAGATTAAAGGTTAGGTCTTTGGGGGAGAATTCGTGAAGAGATGTCTTTATGTAATGCTTGTGGAGAGTGACTCGTGAAAGGTTGCTGGGAAAATGAGCCTTTCCGTTTCACTTGTCTCTTTGCATTCCATTTGCAACGTTAGAGATCTGGTTTAATGACAACGTTCCCCGTGTTCAGGAAACAGTGGAGACAGAACACTTCAACACGTTTATGATCAGGGAATTAATCACATCCAACACATGAAGAGGGGAGGACATAAGTGACAACACAAGGGGGGATGAGTATGCAGTACCCGTTGGAATCAAGTAGTTTTGTTGGATTTTGACGGGAAGGGCCGAGATTGGCTAGCATCAGTGTCTTTTCTGGACCTATTCAGACAACAAGTGCGAAAGTTAACGCCTCGCCAGTGGGATTTGGGAAAGACTTTGTATTCACTCGTGAAGTAAAAATAGTTTTTATATAAACACACGTGCGCCTGCGCACTCAAGACACACATCCATGTGTAGACTTACGTTTGTAATTGTGTAGATACAGACGCTTGCACCTGTACTCTTGTGTCTGGACGCACATGTACATATGCATGAACATGTGCGTATGCTAAATATACATACAAGTCGGCCCGAATGTTAAAGGTAGACTTTGTGCCGTTTTTTAATGTCATTGTGTATTGAATAAGTCACACGAGTGAAAGACTGACTTTTTCTTCGGATCTGTTTCGAGAAGTTTTTACTTAGAAAGGTGAAAGATGTTGGTTAAGTATTAAATGTTAAATGATATCGAATTACGACTTATCTTATCCTGACAGATGATTAAAAAAAATGTGCTTTCCTAGTTACACGCCCTTGATTTAGTTATTTAACTCTTTTTCACTGCACAAATTAGGACCTTATTTAAATTTTTATTTTAGGTTAGAGATATGATTGATTCAATATCCGAAAAGATTTAAAACGGTTTCTACATCAGGGATTTAGAATAAACACGAGACACAGCAGAACGTTTGTCGTGGAGAGTTTCGAAAACTTAAGTGAAATTTAATGTCAAATCCGGTTTTTCTCATATTTAATAAGTCACAGTTCATTTGAATTTATTAAATGTACTCAGGATTCCTTGTGTATGATTTAAATGGCCTGAAATTCATGTTGTATATTCTTTATTGGTGATTGCTCTTATTAGTTTACGTTTGATGTATTTAGATATGCCGTTATATTAGATTGATATATGAATCGAATTAATCGCAATAGATTTTCTTTGGTGATTTAAGAAATATATATGTCTCTGATTCACACGCGTCTTGAAATGTTTAATGCCGCCATGACGCGTTGTATGATAGAAATGTTCCGATTATTATATCTTGTGTTATCCGGGAGGCATTTTCCCGAGATGTAACCGAGTACCAGGAAATTTCCCTGAAAAAAAAATAGCGGGACGCCATATCTTAAAAAACTAACCATAGAATTTTCTTGAAAATAATATCATTATATTTCCCTCACCCAAATTACTTACTGGTTAATTAATTAGACAAGAAAACTGTTGCTGGTGTAATACCAATATACAGTACATCTCAGGAATTGCATCCGGAGGTATATTGTCGATTCATTATAGTAATAATTACCATTACAAACTGGATCTGATAGGAATTAGCTACGAATGTGGTTATGTCTGCTTCTACGCAATTGTGTTTTTCTAACTAATGTTGAACAAAATCAGACTTTGATTAGAAGATCTATTGATCTGTCTAACTATGACCTTGTATATACAAAATCAGTTATATAGATATCTATATCTGTATATATATCTATCTAACTATGTATATGTATATATATATATATATATATGTGACTATATATATATATATATATATATATATATATATATATATATATATATATATATATATATATATATATATATATATATATATATATATATATATATAAATAAAATATAAGATTTCATATATACCGGTCACAATTACTTTAGATATTGTTAAGTACGAAGTTAACGTTATTTTTTTACTGAAGTTTCTTGAAGCAAGGTATATAACGGCTGGAAAGTCGAAGTTAATGTTTACAAAAAATAATTTTTAACATTTCATAGTCAAAGCTTTTACAGTCTTTAATGTTAATGTTAAAATTGCAGGTATGATGTATACTGAATCGTTATTTCCTTTTACAAATCAGAATTTAAAATGACGTAATTAAATGTTAGACATTACCCATCAAAATTAGAGATAATATACACATTGTCATAGAAATATGACTTATCTTAGATGCATCATGTAAATTACAGAATGGGGTTTTCTATGCTTGCTTTCTCTGCTTGCTTTCTTCTTAATATAAGTGGCATACTCACTTTTTTGTATATCCTAATTAGCGAAAGAAAAATCTATATTAGTTTTTAATAATGGTAAGTCAGGAGTGCAAATTGTAGCTAAATCATTAGGCACTAAATTTTAGAAATATATACAAGTGTCTAAATGAAAAACTAGTTTTAACATCACACTTGAAATAAAGGAAACTACAACACAATATGGAAGAAATTAAATAATCTGCAACAGCAGTCAACATAAAATTCCATAAAACTTCGAAATAGAATTTTGAGACAATTTAGGAATCAACGTCAGGTTCATGATATATAAATAACAGAAGTTTCCAGGCATTTCCAAAATAACAAAAATAAGTAAAGGAATATGAATAGAATTTTGTGAATTGTGACCGGTACATAGCCAATTTTATTTTACCCGTGCTCTGTCTATATGCACGTGTTGTGACTTTTTTTTTTGTTAGTTCATTACTAATTCTTAGTTCATAATCATAACTCTTGTGAAAACACTACCAATTTTTTTGTTCACCGTACGCCCATCTACCCCTGACAAAGAGTGTTGCCAGATTTTTGGTTAACATTTTCGGTTCTCAGCAAGCGTTTTTGGACGATGCTTCCGCGTTCCTGCCCTTTTTTTTTTTTTTTTTTTAAACTTAGGTTGGGACCATAACAGTAGAGTAACTATCAGGTAAACTATTATGTTAAGTAGAAATGGGGATTTACCAGAATTATTAAATGTAGAAGCTTGTCTTTTACTCCGAAATGTATGTATACGTAATATTATACATATACATGTATAGTATATATATGTATATATATATATATATATATATATATATATATATATATATATATATATATATATATATATATATATATATATATATATATATATATATATATATATATTCATGTGTATGTATATATGTGCATATATCTATACATATATATATATATATATATATATATATATATATATATATATATATATATATATATATATATATATATTCATATACACACACTTAAAACTGTATCTATATTTTCGACTAGAAGTATAAAGTATATATATATATATATATAATTCACGTGTGCGACATTGGTAGCATGTGATCCAGGTATTTTTAATTGCTTAAATACAACTGAATATTTATCTTAGATGTAAATTTAACGAAAACGCAGGGAGCCATTCCTGTTTTCACTGCGCACTTTCTTACATATTTCCGTTTTACACTTTTAGAAACAGACAAATTTGAATTAGTGATAGAGTGAAGATTATAATTACGAATTTATAATCGAGAAACACCAGTTATTTCATCAGAGTTGTTTACATTACCACATTTCCTTTATAGTTCTGAGAAGCATTAGAATGGTTTTCGTAATTATGCGTAGGAAGTGTTTTGAGTAGGTTTTATATAAACAGTTTGTTAAAAATATGTCTATCTGTCTATCTATCTATTATATGTAAAGTAGTATATGTATACATATGCACGATTTATATATATATACTGTATATATATATATATATATATATATATAACATATATATATATATATATATATATATATATATATAACATATAATATATATATATATATATATATATATATATATATATATATATATATATATATATATATATATATATATATTATATATACATAACATATAATATATATATATATATATATATATATATATATATATATATATATATATATATATATATATATATATGAAATTCATACATACGTACATATGCACATACACGACTACATAGAATGCAGATGTTTTACATGAATAAGATGTTTCCTACAAACATTTTTATTTATTCAGAGAAGATATTTTAAAAGTATCGTAAAGGAAGTTACCAAGTCCTAATTACTTACAGCACTTAAAAACATATACACAGCCATTATTTTATGTTGTTTTAAATCTTATATTTTGCTTCCAATCTTTCAAGGAATTGAAGTGAATAATTAGCACACTGAGAGTAGTGAGGGGCATCAGTGATGGCATTAGTTAAGAGGAGTGCAAGTGACAATGATAATAATTAATGCTACGAAACATGGACGATCTTAAAAAATCGTGGATACTGTCGTTAACAATAAAAAAAAAGAGAGAGAGAGAGAGAGACACAATCTGTGTGAAATTTCATAGTTCAAAAGCAATTTCGAATTTTTGTTGAGCTGGCAGGGCGACGTTTAAGGAAAGGGGACAGGAGAAGATGCAGTGAGTCCAAGCAGTCCATGAGAGAGAAAGAGAAAAATTTCACAGGTCGATTCGTTTTTCCTCGGTCAAGTTTACCAACTGCTCTTTCACGGGGAGGGGAACAAAGCAGAACTTTTGACTGGTTGTTATTAGGGGTCAATAGACACACGGGTTTTACACCTGTTCACCTTTTAGGTCGGGCGTGAAAGCCCAGTGGTTTTAATTATCACGCTCCGATTATTAAGTGAACCAAACAACAACAAAAAATCTGTAAAAAAAAAAAACTGATCACCTGTTAGGGTAAAGGAACAAAAGTACATTTTTTAGAAATAAATTTGATTTATGTGGTTGATGTTATTGATTGTTTTCTTATGGTAATTTACTCTCGCGGGTACAATTAGGTTAGTCAAGTGCTTTATCTTATTGTTAATAATAACTGTTCCTTTGCAAGAGAGTTGAGCTGATATCGACATCTTAATCATTCGTCCAATGAGAGCCATTGCTTCAGTCTTGTTGATTCCTTCGGGATTTGGAGTAATTAACATTCAGCTTTGAACGAGTTCTGGGGTGGAAAAATTCGTTGACGCCATTCAAATATAAGTACTATTAAAATTGACTAGACAAGTCCATACAGAAAACATAATTCTTTTTTATTATTATTCAAGGCAAGACTTTTTAAATTGATATGTAATTTTAAACTATTGCGAACAAAATTAGTTCAGTTTAACTTAGGCGTGTATATACTCGTTCTAATTTTCAGATATACTAAAAAAAAAAAAAAAAATGGCAATACTTTCCGGATCCGTAATATTCAAACCTTTCCACTGGCATACTGAAGCACTGTTGAACTCAGATGAAAAATGTATATGCTAAGTTTTTCATGAATAGTTAGCTATATGCGTCTATACGTGAAGTCTATTGGTCAATTGTCTTAGAGGAATGCAAATTTAGTGGCCATGCTAATAGCAACAGGGCGTTTACTTGATAAATGCTTTTCAAACTAAATTTATCGCAGGTTACAAGCAGTTGCATGATTAGGCCGAATGATCTGATTGATTACCCTATTATGTTGTCGCATTTGCACAGGATTTTGTAGAGTAATGGACTTAAAGCCTAGTGAACAGAAAGTTTAAATGCCGATACAAGCATTGGATAATGTGGTTAAAAACTTCTTTTTTTTTATCAGCTCAGTTATGGCCAGTGTTCTACTGTAATTGTCTGCACTGGGACGAAAGTTGTATTTGCATTGCCTTGAGTTTATTGAAAAATGATGATTTCCCAGTCAGGAACATTAAAAACAAGGGATAAAGTCAATGACCGTGGTTTAAATGAATCTAACATTTTGCGAGATTTTTTTTTGAAAGTTTAAAAGAGCTGAAAAATTTTTGTGACTTTATCAACTCCCTTATGAGAATTTAAAGGAACAAAAGTAAGCCTCTTTTGCCTAATTATGAAGTATTTAGTTTAACCTACGTTTAAGGGGCTAAAATTTCACACACATTAAGAAAATGATATTTTATGAATAGGATTACCACAGAAACCAAAGTCACTTGGCGTAAATCCCATATTGGAATTGCGGGAAGAATGCCATTGATGCAATTGGTGGGTCAGCCTCGTCTCGATTTTGGCTTTGCTGTTGCAGGTTAATTATCTCCCGAAAATGCACGGGAAAGTAAAGCATTGTCTTGACAATACGCTTATGTGAAGGAAATGAGAAGTTAATAAAAGCAAAACAGAAATTGATTAACACACTGCAGCTAAGTCTTTTTTTAAACACACCGGCAAATTTGACCGAGGTTAAACGCTTAAAAATAAATAGATGTCCTCAACAAAGTTTCAGTTTTTTCCTTCTTTCGATATGGGATTAAGGGGGCGGGGGCGGGGGAGAATGGTGAACTGGGAATTGCAGTAGTCGCATAATCAACACAGACGTCCGAGGGAGGGAAGAACGAAATATTCAGGTACTGGAATGTTTTCGGGAGGGGGCGGGGAGGGGGTTTGTGTGTGGGGACGGGGGCGGGGGCGCAAAGACTTCATAGGAGTATACTCTGGGTTGGAAGACTGAGGGAAAATCAGGGCGAGTTGGGTCAGGTCTTTGGACGAGGAACGGGATGGCGGGAGTGGGTGGCTTGTGGTAGTACACAGGTCGGGGGGTTTTGGGAAAGGAATGGGGGGAGGGGAGGGCGGGGGATGGGTCTGGTGGGTGTGTCAGCTGACCTAGAAGCGGAACGGCGTCCGAGGTTTGGGGTAGTGTCTCGTTTACCAATTGAGAGAAGACACAGAGAGCGAGCAGGACAGTCACGCCTGTGGGAGGGGCGTGGGTGGGCCACGTCCCGAACACGTACCGTTATATGGAGAAGAGGGGGACACATAAGATTATCTTTTTATTATATTAAAGAGATGTTATCTATGGTATATATAAATATGTGTAAAGAGGTTATCATTATTATCAGAGCGAAACATTGTGAATTGATGGTGCGATTAGGAAACATGGACTACTTGACCTAGAGCAAATTTTAGATAAAGGTAGAAGTCACAGATTAGATAGATTGGGTAGACGATGAATCAGCACTTGGATATTTAGGTCAGAAGATATTCAGAGGGAGAGAGAGAGAGAGAGAAAAAAAGAGAGAGAGAGAGAGAGAGAGAGAGAGAGAGGAAGACAGATTGATACAGAGAGGGAGAGAGAGAGAGAGAGGAGAAGAATGAAATCAGAATTGACGAGATTTAACTAAACTTGGCGTAATTTATTGCTTTCTTTTAAAAGTATGGCGAGCTTTTATGGAACACATAAAGTATTTCAAATTACAAAAGATTTTAAACATCTGGATCACAATAGCATTTCTGTTTTGCACTCTTAAGAGAAATTTGAATAAGAAAAGACCATTATGAAAAAAAAAAAAGAGCTTATATAAAATGTGTCCTAGAGACCTATCCTCTAATGTCTGAAAGGAGAGGCGGCTTATGTTTATATATATATATAGGAAGACTTAAATTATGCAGATTCTGTTAAAAGTTCAGGTCATAAAAAAAAAAAAAAGAATTATATCTCTCGTTGCTAGCAACCCGGCCACAACTGGACTGTCTCAACCCGGCCACAACTGGACTGTCTCAAAATCTAACCTAGCAGCGGCACTGCATCGGAAGTCACTGGCAATATTTCTGATATGGTTAAAGAGAAGACAGAAAGGGACAGAAGAACGGTCATACCTGTAGGAGCAACGACACAAGAAATCAAAAAATAATAATCAATAATTAAAAAAGGTACATAATAGCCTGAGGGAGTTGATGGCTGGGTTGGTTGGGCGAGGGGCGAGGGGTTAGGGAACGAATGGGGCGGGAAGTATTTTTGGACTGGGGGAGTTTTTGGAGGGTTGACTTTTTTTTTTTTTTTTTTTTGGTTTTTCTTGTCATTGGCAACACTAGAAACATCGAAAAGGTTGACGGGTGTGTAAGGTCATTGCTTTTAGTTGGGCGTGACACTTCGGAAAGTTTTCTTATTTTGGGGTTGTCGGTATAAAATTAGACATGTTATTGCTTATTACATTTGCTGTTGCATGATGTGATGTTCGAGCTTAATGAGTGTATTTTATTTTGTTTATGTCTGTTTGCACACACATACACAAACACGCACATATGTACATACAGTATATACTATATATATATATATATATATATATATATATATATATATATATATATATATATATATATATATATATATATATATATATATATATATATATATATATATATATATATATATATATATATATATATATATATATATATATATATATATATATATATATATTATGTGTGTATGTGTACGTATGTATGTATACAATGTTTCGAAATATGTGGCTATCACAATATGAGAATGGTATATGGTACGTGTTGTGAGGATTCGTCTTGGATTACGCTTTTTCGTTTTTCAGTCGAATTTTTTTACCTGGAGCTGGACCTTGTTATTACAATTAATCTGTTGAGCTGTATGTTTTAGACTGTGGAATCAAGTCTGCACTTCGTGCGTGTTGTTTTTCATAGTCACTATTCTGAGTCGTTATGAAGTCAATACTGTTTTGTTTTATCTTGCATTTCCGTAGGCATGGAATGTTAGCCACCTTTTGTGATATTGCAAAAGAATGTTATATATTACTACAGATGTAAGGAGGTCCTTTGCGGTCATTCTTGCTTCAGGTGCAACCGAAAGATCCTCTTGGAAACGATATAATGTTAACTGCTTGGGATATATTGTTTTTTCACTGTCGGCTGAAAACTGCTTCCAGTATCACGGGCTTCCATCTCAGAGTTCACATCGATGAGCATTGCTGTATACAAGTAAGCTGTTTTGCAGAATGTTTTAAGGGGTATTACTACACCTTGTAGTAAATAAACAGGATCATCAGTCCTTCATAATCACCCATTTTTTCATAAGTCCTCTGTCCTTTCATAATCAGTCGTAACTCAACTTGACTTTTCACCAGTTCTTCACAGTCACTCATTTTTTCATAAGTCCTCTGTCCTACCACAATCAGTCGTAACTCAACTTGACTTTTCAAAGATTTTTATAAAACTTCTCAGAGACTCACGAACTTTATAAATCTTTTCAACCATGTCTTTAGCACTTATAACTTCCCAGAGGCTCACGAAGAGTCTCAGGAACACTTTACAAATCATATTTTCTTCGCTGCATGTCCGTCCAGCTTTCACAAAGTTTTCCATAACGTTGGCGATGCTTCCACACCTCTTGGAGGAAACCATAATGAGTTAACAACCATTTAAAGTCCTCTGGCAGTGATACACATTTTCCAGATCACTTTTGAGTGGCGTCGCAGGTAGTATAAGCGTTGTCGTAGATTCTGATACCTTCTTGTCTTGTGATGATCGCCACAGACTTGAATCCAGTTATCCTTTTGTATTCATTCACACTGTTAGATTATTTCTGGAAGGTTTCTGAAAAGTGATGACTACATTTTTATTTCTGTAAATATTAGTAGCTGTCAGTGAAAAATCAGAAGGGTCTGGCACATACATGAATTTAATTCCTTTCGAGGGGTCTTCAAATTCTTACATGTAATATTCATATCAGGGTGTCCATATAGTTTTGTGGGTATTCCTGGAATTTCAGCACTGTCTAAATGGTTTTCTGATGCTTTCCATAGTTACTATCACTTTATCAAGTCTTGCATCCTCGTGACCTCGTGTGAATCTTGAAGTTTTCGTAAATGATGTAACTTTTGTAAACCTTGCAAAAACTGTTAAACTGTTGTTTTTTCTTGATCAAAATTGCAGAAACTTTTTGACAGTTTTGAAATGTTTTCACTATATTATGTTTTTTTTTTTTTTTCATTATGAAAATTGCTGAAACCTTTTGACAGTTTTGAAATGTATTCACTATATTTTGTTTTTTTCAAGATGAAAATTGCAGAAACCTTTTGACAGTTTTGAAATGTTTTCACTACATTTTATCCAGCTGTCGTGTTTTCAGAAACCTCTAGGAATGAATCAGTTCTTCTGGGACATGTACAGTAGAGCACGTGGAATCTCATGATAATAAACATTCTTTTCATAGCCTACTGGTATATTCAGTGCCTGTTGTGACCATCAAATGGCTTATCATTTAGTACACAAGAACAGGGAGACTCCCTAAAGTATTAGTTCACATAATGATCAATGGAAATAGAATTTAATAACAGTCTCTTTTTCAGTAGGCTTTGCAAATTATATAATCACTTGAAGTTGAATTGTTGCTGATATATATAAAACTAGCAATTAAGTGTATAGCCTATATGTTTTGCTGTTATAGGGTGTGTATGCAATAACGGATTGTTCACAAAAAATATCCATAGATTTTTACCGTTTTTCTGTATTGCTGTTTCCAAAATGATGTTTTACCTTTCCTGTCAACATGGGATTAAACTTTGGCCTTATACAGTTCTAATGGGGTGTTCATATTATTTATATACATGTCCAACAAATTATAACTGTTTGTAGAGATTTTAGGTATTTTATGAAAATAAAAACATGTAGTGAGTAGGAGAGTAGAGAGAGAGAGAGAGAGAGAGAGAGAGAGAGAGAGAGAGAGAGAGAGAGAGAGAGAGAGAGAGAGAGAATTTTTTAGAGAGAATTTTTTGTTTTATATATATATTGTAATATATTTATTTTATATATATATATATATATATATATATATATATATATATATATATGTTTGTGTATGTATGTATACATGTATGTATTATGCATGCATGTATGTATTTATGTATACGTACATTTTACAAATATGCAGACAGATAATAATTATGTCAGTTGACTGTTTGCGAACAGAGGGGTTGCAACCGGATGTGACACTTAGTTAACAACGCTACACACTCACGAAGACAAGCTTATACACACCACTGAATGAACACTTGCAGACCCGTGAACCTTTAGTAGCTAATACAAGGACAAATAGCAACAGGAAATCACTGAATTCGCTCTAGATTGTACGAGAATTCAACTGAATGCTCTGAAACATCAATTAGCTGCTTACTAGGTGAAAGTAACAAGATTCTGCGAAAAGAAAACACGATACTTTATGCAACGTAAACGAAGGAGAAACGAACTAAGTGAAAATAAAAAAGAAAAGAAAAGAAAAACACATGAAATCAACTTATATAATTACGTGTACACAGTCAAAGGAGGGAGGGAACAACGGCATATTCATCAGAAATAAACAAACAAAAAAAGTTTTTTTTACACTTAAATCTAAAGCAGATCATTTCTTTATCATGTCATATTTATAATTATTCTTTCTTTCTTTCTTGGAAAAAAAAAAGATATTGAGCCGTATTCACTATAATTTCTCCCTTTTACATCAGATCGAGTTTACGCGGCGGGTCATAAGTTACAGGTTTGGAGGTTGGAGGTCTGTCTTCTGACAAAAAAAGAGAATAAATCACTATTAAGCAGCTTCATTTTCCTCAACACCAATTAGCATGCTGAGTGACACACAGATTAAGCCATACGACATCAGATTATTTTTTTTTTTTTTTTTTTGCAAATGAAAAAAAAATTTTTTGCAATTTTTTTTTGTGGTTGTTGTTGTTGATGTTGTTGATGTAAGACATCCATCATCCATTCTATTTAATAACACTGGAAAAAACAGCGAGGTGGGACATCAATAGTTATGGACACCTGAAATTACACAAATTAGATATTCGATTCTTCCTTTTTCCGCCTTGGGTTCATCAGGGGTCCGCCTGTTTCGTTGCTTTCTGTGGCTCTGGATTTTTTTTTTTTTTTCCTTCATCCCCTTTCGGATTGCCGTCAGTTCCCGAACAGCTGTTGGTGTGGCTGTTTGTCACTGTACGTATGTGTTGTGGTTGTGTGTGGGTGTTTACGTTAATTGCATTGTACACATTTTACGACAAAATTTTTTTGTTGGTTTTTTTTTGTATTTCTGTGTGCGCCTATGTCATTGTGTAGCAATTTTGTGGCTGTTTTGGCAAGATCAAAATGTGTTTGCAGCTATATGTATATATACATATATACATATGTATGTACATACATACATACATATATATATAATTATATATATATATATATATATATATATATATATATATATATATATATAAATATATTGATATGTATATATATATATATATATATATATATATATATATATATATATATATATATATATATATATATATATATATATATATATATATATATATATATATATATACATACACACACAAGCTATGTGTGTCTGTTGTTGGTATGCTATGTATATGTATATGCATGCGTACGCCCGGGCAAACGGTCTTATATGCAATCGATATCACAACAGAAAAACAATGTCTGAGAACATACAGAGCGGAAAAATTCGGCATCCTCCGTCCCAACTGAATAACCTGACGACTTCCTCGCAACTGGCTGGCGGTGGAATTTGATGAACCCAAGGCGAGAGAGAAGTTATTCATAAAATGGTGTAGTAGTATAGGTCGCATTGTGGTCAATGTTCTACCACCAGTGTCTACCTAGCACAGGCATGGCGTCCGATACTTGGGGCAGCGTCTCAGTGACCAGATTGTGGAAAACTGTCAGGGAGAGGAGAATGGTAACCCCTGCAAGAGACAAGGATGGCAAACACGTCAGTGATGGAAAATAAAAAAAAAAATAAATAAGGTTATTCGGGCTTTAAAAAAAAAAAAAAGAAAAAACAACCGCGAAAGCTGCCCGCCTTTTCTGTGAGACACTTTCGGGGTGTTTTTGTTACTTTTCTCGTTCTATCTTTATTTAGTCTATTTTATATTGTTTGGTGGTGGTGGTGTTTTTTTTTTTTTTTTTTTTTTTTTTTTTTTTTGGATGTTGATTATCAGCAGGGGTTAAGGGCGGGATGGGAAAATAGGCTGTAGATTGTATTCTCTCCGCTCTTCAGCGGAAAGAATGGTTATAGCTTTTATTCTATTTTAATTTCCTTTCTCAAATCCCAGGCGTGCAGTCTCATTTAACCGTTCTTTCTAAATGCTTCCGGGTTAATTGGGACTGCAGCTTACAAGTTTTATGGCTGTCAGGCAGGCATTGCAGGCCGTTCTCTCTAAACAAAACCAGTAGCCAATCTTCTGTGACCTGTATCGGGACATGATTCCTGAAAAATTTTTAAGTCTCTTGGTGACGAGCGAGCGACAGCGCGAGAGAGCCTGGCAGTTGCCCGCCCAACAGCCATAGGGGCCAATGAACGTGTTTAAGGTTTTGTATGTACATTATTAATGTGGTGGTTATAGGATGACGATGGAAAGAGATGGCAGAAAGGGGTGCGATGGCCGTGACCGTGACGATGAATGGTGACGTTGATGATGTGGAAGGAACGGAACGCACGCTACATATAGAGAGAGAGAGAGAGAGAGAGAGAGAGATAGAAAAAAAAAAGAAAATTAAAAAAAGTTAATAGGCTGCGTGATGGATAACGCAGCAGTATTGAGTTTTTAAAGTTATGTGAATGGGTGTTGCTTTTCATTTTATCTCTCATTTAAGAGGCGTCAGCTAATGAGACTAGTAACAAAATAACAGTAAAATGGGAACGTGTAATGCGAATATAGTATGTATATATTATAGACTTTGTAATCAATGAGAACAGTAATCATATTAACAGAAATGACAATGACAATATTAAGACGCGTCACTTGCAGGTCAGTTATGTTATTTATCATGATCTTCATTGGTTTTTCTTTCTTTTAGTCTTCTGGGAGCTATTCATGAAGAAAGGACAGATGACGCACAACCGAATTAGAATAACTGTGTAAATAAAAGGTATATAACAAATTATATATAAATCTATTGACTGAGATCGATCGTCCCCCTCTGGTTTCCAAGTATGGAATGACTATGGTACTCTTTGAAGACACTGTTGCCACGTTTGCAAAACTCAGAGGTTTTAGTAGTAAAATGGTAGTAGTAGTAGTAGTAGTAGTAGTAATAGCAGTGGTAGTAGTAATTACAGTAGTCAGTGGTAGTAGTAATAGTAGTAGTAGTAGTATTAAGAGCAGAAGATTTGTGCCCGCCAATGGTTACCATGGCAACAGGAAAAAAGGGGGCGGGATTTTTTTTTTTTTTTGGGTTATTCATGCAATATAAGTTGTTATGGGGGGCCCGGGAGAGGGGGCAACATAGAATATAAAGTGAAACTTTGAATCGATCCGAAGCATTCGATGGGTTTAACAGTTTCGTCTATATATATATATATATATATATATATATATATATATATATATATATATATATATATGTATATATATGTATATATATGTATTTATGTATATACGAGGTTATGTTGTGTTTATATATATATTTATATAATTATATATATATTACTGTGGGTAGCTATACACGTCTTTGATTTATACAAATACGCACACACGTTTTATATATGTATACATATACACATGACACATATATACACATATGTGTATACACATGTAAAACCAAGATCAGACACCCACAATTCATATATAATTACATGTATACATATATATGTGCACAAACACACTCCTTTATACACATACATAAATAGATATATATGTATGTATATATATATATATATATATATATATATATATATATATATATATATATATATATATATATATATATATATATATATATATATATGATATTGATATGCTGCTGGTGACCCGGGTGGAATGGGCTTTACCTAGAAGTGGTACGGCATCGCTTGTTGTAGGCATGGTATCATTCACCATGTTTGAGAATACAGTCAAGGATAGCAAGATGGTAACCCCTGAAATAATAATCAGATGCAGAGAGTGGAGTAAGAGAGTAAAATCAACTTGTATGTTGGTTTAAAAAATATACTAAGAAAGGATCAAGTGGTGCACAACACGATTTTCTTTTTCTTTTTTTTTTTTTTTTTTTTTACTCTTCCTTTTGTTTCTTTAAATCGCATCAAGAGATTGTAGTACTACTTGATGATGGTGAAATGGCATGAATCACTTTTCTCTCTTTGGCGTCTTTGATTTTTCCTTTTTTTTTTTTTTTTTTTTTTTTTTTTCGTCGCTGGTGCCTACCTATTAAGGGAACAGATTCACTGGTTGTCGGCATAGACCCAGTTACCATGTCAAGGAAGACAGTGAGGGAAAGCAGTACAGTCACACCTACGAGACAGTAAAAAAAGAAAAGAAATATGATGGGTTAACATCGAGAGCTTACACATTCAAAGTAAGCAGGGTCCATTTTCTGTGGGCAGCAAAGCGCATTACAGAAAACGGGAATAATACTGCTTTCTGGCAGGAACGACTCTGTAAGCATTGGGCTCTACCGGGGGCGTGGACGGAGAGGGTTTTAGGAATGTCATGTCTGCTGTTTATCCTTATTTTACGGGAATTAGGATCTTTAGGGACAGTGTGTATATATATATGTATATTTATATATATATGTTTATATATATAAATATATATATTTATGTATATATATGCATATGTATTATATGCATATATATATATTTTATATGCATATATATATATTTTTACGCGCATATGCACGTTTAAGTTCACAGGTT